>NC_141150.1:111143782-111213782 GCF_053477565.2 Lygodium microphyllum | reverse complement strand
TACATGACACACCCTCCTAAGTAGTATAACTCTTGGGAGCACTCGTGACTTGGGAACAAGTGGGCATTCTTGTGATATTTGAGGGTCTTCAAGCAAGGCTCACTCGAGTCACATCATCAACATAGAAAGAATTATAGTAGTTGAAGGGGCCATCTTGCAACTAAAATTGACAAGAATGTGTGCATATCAAGTGAATCTTGTGATGTTATGATGCAACCATGGGATGTTGTGATTGGGATGGTATAAGGCCACCAACATTAGGCATTGCTAGCACCACAATAGGATTGTTGCACCTTGCCCTACATTTCCTAGGAATCTTGACCTTGCACCATTTGGAAGGTCTTGTAATAGGAAATCTCATTATACTAGCACCACAAGAGCATTGTGTTGGACTCGAGACTTTGTACTCAGAAGGGCCATCTACTCTTAAATTCAAGCTATCAAGAAGTTAGTAGTGGGAGCACTTGAAGGGTTACAATAAATGACATCTCATTGCCACAAGATCCCATTCTCCCCTTGAGGAGTGGTACACATGCAATTGGAATACCTCATGTCACTAGGAGCATCATAACTTGTTCAAGCTTAGAAGGAGATGTATGCCTTTCCTACTTTTGCTCTGAGGGGACCCTTCCCTACCCATCCGTCCTTCTTTACCCCCTTCTCAAGGCCGTTCCATCTCTGTTTCTCGTTATTTCTTGTTTTGAAAATTTTTCATGATAACACATCCTCCATTCATGGGAACCCCCATCCAACCTTACAGCCCTCTTTGTCCCTTTGACCTAGACACTTTTCCTTTTTACAACCCCCTATTCCGAGCCATGGATCATGAGTTATTAATTTTTAAAGAAAATTTCGCCCATTTCACACGTTCCTATGTAAACGCTCCCTTTTTGCATCGAAAATGCACTCTGCTGAGCCAACCCTAACCTACACCTTCCCTTGGAAAATTTTCCTTTTTATTGCCTCCCATTCCAATGTATGGTTTGTTCGTTATTAATTTTTCTATAAATTCTGGTATTTTTGTGTGCATTTTTTTATTTTTTTTCCATGTAAACCTACCTTAATTACATCCGAATTTAATTTTGATTACATAGCCATGTCCGACTTGGCCCTTGCATGATTTTTCTTTTTCCTCCATCCTGATCTGGTATACCAAGTTTATTTTATTAATTTTTTGTGCATTTTTATGTTATTTTTTAATTCTTTTTTCCATGTGAACTCCCCCTAACACCCTCAGATCTACATTTTGACTGGACAACCTATTCCATTCCTCTCTGTTGACATTGATTCCTTTTCGCTTCCCTCCGTTCTGATGCACGGATTTCTTTGTATTAATTTTCGAGTCCGTTTTTCTTTTTGTTTTGTAGTTTTCCCATGCAAATACATCTTACCATCTCCAAAACCATGTTCAACCTTACCCATCCTGTCCGCCCTATTCTTACGGACATTTTCCATGTTCACTTTCTTGGGTTTTGACCATTGAATATGGTTTAATGGTTTTTTCCACATGAACGGATCCTATCTTTGTTAGAATGGCATTTTGATATGATACGCCTGCGGCGGACATAGTTTTGCATATTTTTCCTTTTTTTGTACTTCATTCTGACAAACGGATTTTCCAAAATCAAATTTTGTCTACTTTTGTGTCCCGACATCGCGGGGTTTGCGTATGAATGCCCTTATTTCCGTCTTTCGACGCAGGTGTCTCGTTCATTCCATCATCCTCCATCCTTGTGCCTACCCGCATCTGCTCTACATTCTAACGCAAATCCCCCCCCCCCCCCCCCCCCCCCCCCCCCCCAAACTACCTCTCTCGCGTCCCCACCTCTCTCTCTCTCTCTCTCTCTCTCTCTCTCTCTCTCTCTCTCTCCACCCGCTATTCCTGCTCCCTTCCCTTTCTTCCTCCTCCTCCTTCCCCGCCCCATCCTCTCCCCTTGGCGCCTCCCATTGGCCACCCACCTACTTTATGGCAACCTACAACACCTCCCGCCTTCGCCTCAATCACCCCCCCCCCCCCCCCCCCCCCCCCCCCAATAGAAACACCCCCCATTCCCACCACCCACCCTTCCCCCACCCCCTCCCCCTGCACCCCGTAAAAACACCCCCCACCCTCCCTAGGTCCCCCCCTTCCCACGAGACACACAACCGCACCAACACACCCCTACCCCCCGTAGGCCCCCTTTCCTACTTGGGCCACACCGTCGAAGCCGGAACACACAATGCAACCACACCCTACCCCACCACAGGCTGTTTACGTGCTGGTGTGGGTTTTGGATTTTCTGTAGGTTGGAAGTGCCCGTTCATGTGCAAGAACGCACGTCTTGTTTCACCCATGCTGTGGAGTTGTCATTCGCACGCACGTGATGTCACATACCTTATTGTCCCGATTTTGATTATTTTATTTCCATAAACTAGAAAAACCCGCAAATATCATTAAAATTTTGGCAAAACATGTAAAAATCAATTTTAAAAATCCATTAGAATGCTAAAAACTAAAAATAAAAAATTAAAATCCAAATTTTTTTAAAATTTAAAACAATTTTCTTCATGTTTTTAACATTCCAAACATATAGAAAAAATAAAAATAAAAAAATAAACAAGAAAATTTCTAGAAAAATAGCTTTAAAATTTTGTAAATGTTTTAAAAATTTGGCATAATTTTTAGTAATTGATAATGCCATTAAAAATGAAAAAACATAAACAAATCTCATTAAACCATAAAATTTCATAAAAATTCCATAAAATCCTTTGAAATTACCAAAAAATCCCAAGAAATTTCCATAAATTCCAAAAATTTCTCTCTCCCATTATGGTTAATTAACATGAGTTGGAACTTTCAAAACACATTGAAAGATTATAAATGATTGCATTTATCACAAACATATTTTAACAATCCAAAAACAAAACACTTCTCACTTCCATACAAATATGCTTACATTAGCTACATTAATAAAAAATTTAAAAAATAAATTATAAAATTTCCAAATTTTTTATAATAAACCAAAAAAACAAACAACCACGCTAAAATCTAAGCCAATATATTCTATACCATAAATTCATCGTTGAAAATCTAATCATCACATTAAACACGTGTTGAAAATTTCTATATGATGCTTTATGTTTAGCTTATGTCCTCAACTTTCTAGCTAGTTGACTTGTTTGTTGGCTTTCATTATGATTGCATTCAATCAATGTTTGCATCACATCAGTGGACAAGTGCGCCCAATTTTTAGTTGCATACACACCCTTGCCAGGTATTTCTCTCTCTATTTCTTTTACTTTTGGTTCTCTCAAAACCACAATTAATTACTACAATGAAATTTAATCCACACACATTTTCATGCGCATCCGCGCTAAGCACACATATTTCTAAATTAAAAATAAACTTATCACTCACTTAGCACGCGCTTCATGTGCTACAGACACATCTAAGTTTATTTAAAAATGAACTCGCCATCACAAATGCACGCACTAAACAAAAAGTGCTAAACACACAATTAATTTTTAATCAATGAATTTGCATTTAGAGACCCCAGTCAAGGTTCAAGATCCGAGGTATGTTAAAACACACCATTTCACACTTAATAATTTTTAACTCAAGGATAAGAAAGAACAGTTGTTTTCTTTTAAAGGTTTATAACTTAATAAAATCTCACCCATTATTAATAACTTTATTAAAATGAATCATTCATTATATTTAATTCACCTATATTGCATATTTCATTTTTAATAAACATGATTCGTGGGGACGGGTCACGGTAGAGTCTTGTTTAGTGTCTTTTTGTTGTTGATGGTGGTTAATATTTCCAGTGTCATGTCAATGACGTGATTTGTTCCTTTGAAATTTTCCTTTTTGTCTTGGTCATATGGACAAGTCATGGTACGGTATGTCTTTTTTTTTAATACCTAATATACAGGGATTTAGGTTATCTAATTATATTACATCGCATGAAGCTTTCAGTTGCACATGTGTAGAGGTCATGCTAGATTTTTTCTAAGATGTGGATTGCTTGGGGTGGTCAATTAGTTGGTTGAGTTTGTGTTAGTTCATTTAGATTGATATCTTATTCCTATCCTAATATTTTGCAAGCATTCGTTGTGATTGTCTGTGTATATGGTGTGTGTGTGTGTGTAATCCATCTGAATGACGCTCGTACTCCTCCTCCAGTTCAATACATTCCATTGGTGTCTCATTACTATTCTTTATTACTGGATTCAGATCTTATCAACAAAGTGGGCTTAGCCAAGTTCGTAGCACATTCATTGCCACTTATCCCGGAGGATACTGATACTTGTGATCAGTTTCTAGCTTCTTATAGTAAGAGGTCTGGCCCTGTAAGAGGAACAGCTATCCAACTGGCGCCTAAAAGCTTGGGCAAAGCTCTATCTTTACTCTATCGAGGAGACTCTTTCCCTTCTGCTCGACAATTATTCTCGAACGAGGACATCCTTAAGTAGTTGCAAAAGTAGACACAAGATGTGTTGGACCCCAAGAAGGTTATTACTATCTCAAGCATCAGTGTCTC
Source organism: Lygodium microphyllum (assembly GCF_053477565.2). NCBI lineage: Eukaryota > Viridiplantae > Streptophyta > Polypodiopsida > Schizaeales > Lygodiaceae > Lygodium > Lygodium microphyllum. Next base: position 111,209,256 of record NC_141150.1, on the reverse strand, counting down.
CATGACCTCTAATTCTATATGGAAGCAGTTATGCCAATTTCTTCAGGATAGGTTTATGCCTACCAAGACACCCTCTAATTACCTTTCAAAGGAGTTGTTTACAGCTTCCAGAATGGTGTTGAAAGGCATAACTATTGATTGGAGTTCCTATCTTTTGTCAAAGATAGATCAACACTTTGTTAAAGCCACAAAGGGTAATGTAACTAATGTTACATTTGGTTCCTACCTTTTTGTCTTCTTGGCATATGTTGCCCCTCTGAAGGAAGTTCCTACCTTGATAGTTGATCCACCAAAAGCTCCTTCTCCTAACTAAACACATTGATGTTATCATTGAGGATCTTGATCCTATCCCTCCTATGGTAGTTCAGAGGAAACGCCTCAAACGAGTGGCTTAATCAGCCCCAGTTCCTCTAGTCTCCATTCCTATTCAATCTAGCAGTCAACTACCAGCTTTCCTCACAATGCCAAAACTTTTCATAGCACATCATGATGGTACTCTAGAGATTTCCATTCCTTCTGTACAATGCTTGGTATCTGGAGATGCAATTCTCTTCCTATGTCAAGACATTCAGAGTTCTATTGAGCTCTCGGTGATTGCCTGTATCCAGCAGCTCTATTCTTCTTGCTATGATGAAGTTCAACAGACCAAAGAAGAGCTGACTAAAGCAAATGACAAGCTAGCTTCTGCTCAAGAATGATTTTCTACTCTCTGTACTCAAATGAAGCGACAAACTCAGTTCATTGATGCTCAGAAAATGGAAATTTTTGGTTTGCAAACTCAATTAGCTAACACTAAATCCCAAGTGGTTAATGTGATTGAGGAGAGGGATAGATTCTTGAAGGAATCTCGAGAGCTTCAAGCTTTGATAGCTGCCCAAACATAGGAGCTTAAATTAGCTAACACCACCCTAGAATAGAGAAACTTTCAAATTCAGCAACTTAACGATTAGTTAGTTCAGTCACGTTCTTCTTCACAGAGTCCTACTGTACATCTAGTTCCTTCTTTGTCCCCTGCTGCAGACACGGTAATTCTTCACAAAGACAAGCCACACTATGCCCTTTGTTCCATGCTAAAGTGGAAAGGCTTCGATCCAAGATGGACTTATCATGGTCTTCATTTGAGCACTTCCAAGAGTATGTTCCTCTAGATCACTCTTTTTTTTTGCACTATCAGCTCCAGAAGTTGATCTTCAATATTAAGCTCTCAACAATGGATTTACGTCTTCCAGAGGATGGATGGAGTGGAGCCTAGTCTTCTGACTTGTTGATTGAAGTAGTCCGAATGGTTATTGAAGACTCTGTGACTTCAGATACAATGTTGATATCTTATATGTATTTGAGAGGTGATCTGCTGATTTCAAACGATGAAGATCTAGCTTGGTATGTTGGGGATGTGGTCTTACAAGCTGCCTTGTACATCAAACATTTGGAGTTGCTGATAGATGAGATGTTTCAATGTTATTCCTCCAAAGTGGCTAATTGTTGTGACACTTTGTGGCATACAATGATTGATTCTGTGATCTTGAACCAAAGACATAATAAAACCTCTATTCATGTGCAGAACATTAACCAACTGAGAGTGGATCTTTTAGCCTATCTTTCCAAACAACATCCATTTGATTCATCTTTCTTTTATTCTTACCATTTTCCCCTTCTCCGTCTTGGCCTTCCCCATCTATACATATTCCTTCCACTTTTCTTGCCTATCAATTAACACATTTCTTAACAGATTTGCCTAAATTCTCGGTTAATCCTTCTTTAGCTCATTCCTCACTTTATGATTTTGCCTACCCATCTCTTCATCCTCTTGTACCGGTTCCTCTTACATCTCCTACTACTTCTATTTCTCAATCCCCCTCAATTGGTTTGTGGATATGTAGGGTTTGATCAAAAGATTCCTAGAAGAAGAGGATGGAGCTCAATTGATTCTCTTACTGGAGTGCAGATTAATTGGCCATTAATTCCAAGAGAGTAGATGACTGCCAGTCAAGCATATAAAAAATTATCTCTATTTTGCTCAATAATATTCAAAATCTACAGATCCGTTAGTGAGATTGATGGCTCACTTTGCTTGGTACCTAGCATATATACATAGGAATTCACATAATGATCAAAAGGCCATTCCAAAGTTATGCATGAATGTCAATGTGAACATTGATTTCCAACAACTGGATGTATTGTATTTTCATCCCCTTTGTTTGCCTAGTAAATACCTTGCCTTGCTACAGAGGATGTGTTGCCTTCAAATTTTTCTAAATCCTCCAAAAACTTTTGTAGATAAATCCTTATCCATGGATCGTTTTCATAATCATCAAGCCTTTAAGGGGGATCATCTTCATTGATACCTCTAGATGTATCTTTCATGATTCATAATGATATATCTCTATTTTGGAGGTGCCATTTAGATGGGTGTTTTGTGTTTGTGTTGTGTTAATTTTTATGTGCTGAGTTTGTGATGGCTAAATATTTGATTTGTTCAAGAGCTATATTTTTGGAGATTTGCAATGATGGTGTTGGTGGATGGAAAGCTTAAGAAGCAAAGTTTAAGAACCTCTTATATCCTTTACGAATTTGTCATGATTTGTTGTTGTTTATAAGATATGTTAATGGATAAAGGGTTTTCGTTTCATTGTATTCATTACTAGATATAGGTTATAAGTTGGGGTTGTGGTTTGATGGTTTCTTAAAGATGATAAGGACAATCAAGTTGAGCTCTTTGATGAACTTGTATTCCCTTTTTCTTAGGTCACAAGGATGCTCCTTTATTAAGTGTGAAAAAATATTGAATGCTGAAATGATTTGATTTTTTGGATGATTTTTGTTGTTTTTTAGGGCTGAATGGTTGATTTTTTACGGATGTTGAATGATTTTTAGTTGTTTGGGAAGTGTTTCAATGTGTTTTGGATGAGGTTGATTATGTTTTGGAAGCTCATAATGTTTTATAGTAGAGATATAAGGCTCTCTAATGTTTTGGTAGGTTCTATTGAGGTTCTGATTGGTTTTGATAGCTTCTGTTTTGTTCTGTTTTTCTTTTATATGAAGCATGGAGCAATGATTGATGAAGTTTGAGGTTGTTGAAAGCTCATTGAATGGTTTTTGATAGTTTGGAATGGTTTTAGTATGAGTTGTGTGGCTCTAATGCTTTCTATTGACCTTATGTAACCCTCTATTGAGCTTCTATAGACCCTCTGTTCCTATTCCTATTCCTATTCCTATTCTGTTATGTATGTCTTTGTAAGTGTCTTGTGGAATGTATGTGAGACTTTGGGAAAGTTGTCTAGCCTTGGAAAGAGGTGAATGTAAGTTCAAAAGAGCTCAAGGGAGTGAAAGAAGTAGCTGTTGAAGACTCAAGAGAAGATTGGAGTGAAGTAACATTGATGAGCTATGAAGAGTCACTGTAGTGGCTTTGGTGACCTTTCATATCAGACACACCTCTTGGAAGGGGCATCCACGACCAAAGAAGGATTATTATGAGTGATTATTGAGTATTGTAGTGAGGAGATGATGTACTATTGAGAGAGAGAGAGAGAGAGAGAGAGAGAGAGAGAGAGAGAGAGAGAGAGAGAGAGAGAGAGAGAGAGAGCCAATTTTATGCCAAACAATGTATCTACCTATGAGAGATTGTGAGAGAAAGCTATGAAAAATTTGAAGATGAATCACATGTGATATTTTTCCATTCAAAGTGGAGATTCTTTTGTGTTTTCAATGTCTATCAATAACTCCTATGAAGAATATGAAGAGAATGATGGATTTTGTTAAAGTTGAAATCGTGGGAGAATTGTTTCTATGAAGTTGTGTGAAGTTTTCTTATTTCTGGTGTTGTTTTCTTTGTTGAGATCATATAAAAGATGAAAGAGATGGTTGTTGATGACACAAGATAGATTTTCTTGCAGTAGAAACCACGTTTTTTTGGTGTTCCTTTTGGGGCTCCAAGCCCCAAATATTTGATTCAACATGTCCCTCGTGTCCTTTCTTGTGTCACATCCATTAACATGATGGATGTAGGTGTCATCTAGCTTAAGCTTGATATAGTTTGGGCTTTATCATCTATAACTCCTAAGTAATTATTTGCATTGCATCTCATTGCTTCTTCTCTTTCCCATTTGCAAGGCTCCATAGTCCTTTCATCATGAGGGTTAGCTTAAATCCTTATTTGCCAAGTATGGAATGCACAACCCTTGAACTTAATGGTTGCAGCTTTATTATTACTAGTGGATGACATGGTTGTTGAGATTAAGTTTAGTTTTGGAATAGATTGTTCAATTTTCTCTAAGTAACAAACATGTGTAAAACATGGAGAATTAATGCTACTATAATAGAGTTCACATGTGGACGATGAAATGTTGTAGAGAGAGGTCTTTAATGATGGTGTAAAAATGGTTGTAGTATCTACTTTAAGTATCTAGTCTCTAACTCACAATGGAGATTGAGAGTCACCAATATATTTTTAGCCACAAGACCTACACTTGACACATACTATAGATGGACTATGGTATCTTAGAGAATAATGATGTGGATGAAGAGTATGAGTGCTCCACATTTGTGTTTATAGATCCTCCCTTTTATTATAATGATCCCCTTATTTCTCGATGTCCAAACCCTCTTCAATAGAGATGCATCATTGAATGGGATTTGAGATGAACTATAAATTGCCTTGATTAAATCATTGGTTTCTTAAAATGACCTCTCCATTGATAGGTACTTGTGCTATAAAAAATGGTATTTCTAAAAAAACACAACAATACCCAACCTTAACTAGGTCAAGTGACTCTAAATGTGCCTTTGAGTGGGTAGCAACTCCTTCATTGATGGGTTGAAGAGAGTTGGCCTCCATGTTGGTGTAGATGTCCTCTACTAACAAGTAATGTTGTTAGCTTGCAGGCTAAGAAAATATAGGACCTTTTGAGTAGAAGAGTATTGTAGAGAAGGCAACAACTTGGTAGTGATGTCATTATTCAAGGGAGCAAGCTCTTCACCTTCTACTCATAGTTGTACTTCATTAGTAGGGGACATTACTGATCATGCAACAACATGCTTTAGGGCATAGAGTAAGCACAATGAAGTTGAACACTATTCCTACAATGATCTATACCTAAGCTGCTCTGAAATACCATGTTTAGTGGCTAAGAAGAGTGATAGAGAGAAAGAGAAGTAAGCACATCCGAAGCCAAAAGAGAATGCATTACCTATTTAGAAAAGACGAAACCTTATAAAGGAAAATATAAACTTGGTTTGTTGCAAGTGGATTTGAGAGGTAGATTATGGCTAAGTGGTAAGCAAATGAATCTCCTAAAAAACTTGTGCTAAGTGGCCAAGGTGTGTTTCTATGTGTGCAAGTGTGCATAGGGAGACTCTCCCTTCATTGATGGATACAAAATAAGTTGTGCTCCTAACCTAAGACCTAATACATATCATGGGTTTGATATTTCAACACTAGTGTCACCAAAGAAGATGTGACTAGCATTAACAATTTATCTAGCTTGTATGAAAGTTTCTCTGATATCCGTAGTTCTAGTAGGAACAAAACTTAGGATTTCTTTAAATGAATGTTTAGGCATGTTGGATTCTTTTAATCTCAAAGATATTGGCTTTGGAAGAATAGTAAGGTACTTGGAGTGCTCGATTAGAGTTGGCAGTTCCCTCAAGCAATAATTTGGTTTGATTGTTGCAAAAAATCAAAGAGAAGGTTGAACATTGCAAAAACGCATCGTAAGTTATTGTGAGACACACACTTCAATCTCTTATAGAGTTTTAAAACATAGACTCTCCCTTTATTGATGGATACAAAATAAGGTGTATCTTTGGCCTAAGCCTTGATACATATCATGGGTTTGATATTTCAACACTAATGTCACCAAAGAAGATGCGATTAGCATTAACAATTGATTGATGGACACAAATAAGGTGTATCCTTGGCCTAAGCCCTACTACATATCATGGGTTTGAAATTTCAATACCAATGGCACCAAAGAATATGTGACTAGCATTAACAAGTTATCTAGTTTGTATGAAGGGTTCTTTGATATATGTGGTTCTTAGATAGTAGGAATAAAACTAAAGTTCTTGGCTTTCTTTAATTGAAGGTTTAGATATGTTGGGCTCTTATAAGCTTAAAGAATAATAAGGTACTTGGGGTGCCCCATTAGAGTTGGAAGTTCCCTCATGTAAACATTTGGTTTGGTGTTGCAAAAAATCAAAGAGAAGATTGAACATTACAAAAATGCAAAGTTGAATTTTGCTATAGTAAAATTGTTATTGTGAGATATGCACTTCAATCGCTTATAGCGTTTGTTTCAACTATTTTCCCTTTTTGTAAATGCTCATTTGACAAAGTGGAAAGGCCTTTTAGAGTGAGAATAGTCATCACTCTTGGCATACTATTCCTTGGAGACAAGGGATTGCAAGTAGGTTTGATGTGGTAGACAAGTATTGTTGATAGGGCTAACAAGTTCATGTGGGAGAAAATTCAAACTCAACAAGTATTGGACTATTCTCCTTAGGAATTGGATCAAAATTTCCTCTCTGAAATGTAAGGTATGGGCTAATGTAGAGTGGTATGATGATTACCTCTCAAGAGTGATAAATTGAGAAAATTGGGCTTGAAAGTGTTAATTCGGTTACGACTACACGGGGGGATTTTCCAAACTAGTTAGAGTGAATTCTTGGGGTTATAGGAGACTCTTCCCTTAATCTTTCACATTGGTTTAAACCTTTTGTTTTCAATCACATCATTGCTCATGCATCATTAAGGTCAAGCTAGCCTTTAAAGCTATATTAGAAAAGTATTCATAGATGGTAGGATCATTGGGATAGTAGTGAAGCGATTTGGTTTGTGAAGCAAGCTGCATTAGGTTTTAAAAAAAGAGTGCATTTTTTTAAATGCAAGCTATCTAGAAGAAGGTGAAGGAGTGGCCTAAATGTAGGGGTCAAGATGAAGATGGCATTTGTTGGAGATAAGGGTAGATTAGATGAAGAGATGTTAAATTATGGAATATCATCAAGGGCATTATCATTAGGGCCATTTGGGCCAAAAGAAATGTGGTCATAGCTACTGAAGGGTTAATTACAATCTAGCGTTGGGTAGATTGCGAGAGAAGTACTTGTGATGTGTAAGATGATGAGGAAAAGAGAGCATGTTTTCAAAGTGGGATACAAGCTCCTTAGGAAAACACTTGAAGTTTGTGGGAACTTTTGAAGCCTAATATCATCGTTCAATATTTGTAAATTTAAAAAAATCACATTGTGAGGCCTTTTTGATGTTTGGAATATTATTAGAACAGCCATCCAAAACAATTTGGGACCATAAGAATAAGGTTGCACATACATGGGTATACATATATCAAGAACTACATGATTGTCTCCATGAATGTCGAGTTATTTCATAACATCGATGTACAATAACTTAACATAAAATCCTCACTCTACAATCCCTCATTGATAAATCACAATTGTCCTCACACCTTCCAAATTATGAGAATGATGATGGGCATTTTGAGAATTTTGGGCAAAATTCACTTTTGGTAATTTTAGCCAAGGGGGAGGGAAAACGATGAGATATGGAATGAGTTTATGTACATTTCGTTTAGTGTTCGCTTAAAATCGAGGTTTTATGAAGCGATAAACTTAAAAAAAAACCTTCAAAAGTTAAAGAAGAAGGTTGAAAATCTTGAACCTTGGAAAAAAAAATTCTAGTTATAGAAATGGTAAACCTTCTTCAAGGGTTGAAGGTTGAAACCTTATAAAACTGAAGTTATAGGAATGGAAAATGCATGTAACAATCCCTACAAACCTTCCGATGAATCACGATGGAGCTAGATGAGAGCAGCAAAGCCCATATATGAGAGAGAGAGAGAGAGAGAGAGAGAGAGAGAGAGGAATCGCGATGGAGGTAGATGAGCAGCAGGCTAGCCCATCTGTGCCCCCGCGGTTCTACGGCCGGCTTCAGGAACCTGTCTGTATCTCTACTTTCAATGCACTTGTCCAATTTCTTCAGCTAGAAAAATCAAGCATGATGATTGCTGATCAACGTTTTTGTGCATTTTTAGTCTGCATCTGAGTTGGAGTTTCAATGGTAAAGCTGCGATTTTGATATCCAGCTTCCATTTTAGCTTCTCTTGTAGACAACTACTGTTTTTTGGGAAAGTTAGGTCTTGATCGGAAACCCAGGTAATAGAAAATACTGGTGTCAATTCTAATTTGAATGTACAAATTATCTGGATTGGTTGTACAAATTATCTCCGTGGCCTTGTAAGTCCAGTCCAAAGGAGGAATGAGATAGCCTGGATAAGTCCATTCCTAAGGAGCAAGATGACGTAGCTAGGCACTTACATGACGAGGGCTTTATTGACCCAAGTAAGTCTCCTGGGGATGCACAGGTCCTGAAGAAGGATGGTACTATGCGCTTCAGTGTAGATTGCAAAGGCCTCCATAAAGTGACCCTCCTAGAATGAATATATGCTATCCAAAACAGATGCCCTTGTAGATTACAAAGGCCTCCATAAAGTGACCATCTTAGAATGAATACATGCTGTCGAAAACAGATGACCTTTTAGAACGACTTTGCGGCACAAGTTATTTCAGTTAGGTTCATCTAAGGTCCGGATACTTCTACATGGATATTTCGACAATGGCTTTTTGATTGTTGTATGTCACTATCAATTTTTGGTTTTACCTTTGGGTTGATCATGCTGCCACAACTTTCTAATGGGATATTTGTCTTATTTCGCCTGTGGATAACTGGTTTTTGCAATACTATACTTGTTTATAACGAGTCATTGTAGGAACACATGCAACACTCGTACGAGTATTTGGAATACAAGTAGTTACCAGAATGGAGAATTTGTATACAAAACTATCCTAGTGCGAGCTCTTTCAAAATGGCACTATGTAACTTGGATATGCCATCTTGGTTGCCAATGGAATAAGGATAGACCTTGAAAAGATGAGGGCGGTGCTTCAATGGCCTACTCTTTGAAGATTAGATTATCAACACCCCTTTTGAAAAAGATAGAAACCAGTGGAGATTTCCATATATGAGAGAGTATTAACCTCAAAGAGTCTACTAAGAATATCAACCACATTATTTGTTGTGTTTGTATGGTGGCAAAAGCCTTGCATGAATTGAGCTCACTTTACCTTATGGTGATGAAGGTTGGGTTCACTGGTCGCAAAGGAATAAGTAAATGGTGCTCTGTCCATACAATGAATCACATGTCATGTAGGTATTAACATCAAAGTTAAAACATTTGGATGGCCACCAATAGATCTCTAGTGAGTGTGCATATATATTTTTGTGAGCTCATGATGCTCAAACTTCTTTTGAGTAGTATACAACACAAAAGGTTCATGAATTTACAATCTCAAATGCAATGGGTTTGCTCTCTTGATATAAGGCAACATCTATAGCATAGTCATTGGCATCCATATACGAACCTCTTAAGGTTTGTTTGGATCAACTTGCAACATTTTTGTAGTTGTAACCAGCCGTTCAAGGTTTGCAAACATTCATTGAGTTCTCTTCTCTAGAAGAGAGATGGGCAACGTGTTAGTTAACTTCTAAACCAAAAAATAATTTTATTAGCCTAATTGTTCGGCTAGAAGAAATACCCTCACCTTTGTCTAGGTGCAAAGGACGGAGCAAGGAGTCTACATCTATCTTGGCCATTTTGACATAGCTTGTCTTCTTTCACATTCATGAGTTAGAGAATTTTGTTAGCAGACATGTTTCACATTGTCTTCTTCTATGTACATCTCTTACTTTTTTGTGAGCCTTAGTTTGAGTTAGATGATGGCTTTGGAAGCTCTATAATTGCTCTTATCTATCATTCATTCTCGTGTGTCAATCTTGTTCACTTTAGGCACATTAGGTGGAGATTAGAGTGCATTTGTACTAGTTTACTTCAGTCTAATGTGAAGTTGCTCCAGCCTATTCACATTAATAAGTTCCATCTAGCTTTGGAGGTGCATTTCTAGCAGTTTATGGTCGGTCACTAGCTCATCTAGTTTCAGGTACATTACAGCAATGCCACATGGTAGTCTTGGGCGGCAACATTTCGTGCGTTAATGTTTGTAGGTTGGACAGGATTTTTGATTATTTTATGCCTGGTAAAACCGATTTCAGCATTTTGCCACTTTCAGAGGCAGGTTGACTAGTTTAGGTAATTGATTGCGTTCCTTGTCTCTTATTGCCATATTTTGGCGACCTCGTTGACATAGTCAACGTTCCTTCTTCAGAGGGTGCTAATGACTTGATTAAAACTTGATTACAGTAAGAAGCAAATTCACATAAAATGAAATACACACCTTGCCACTTAATCTTGGACGACTGACACTTGATTGGCTCCAAAACTTGGTGCCCCTTGCAGTAGTTTTAAAACTTGTATTGCAAATGGATGGAGTACATCTGAGATTCTTCAACTTTCTCCTCTAATCCAAGTGCCTCTTATTGTCACAAATGATCAATAAACCTTCAAATCAATTTGCTCCTTGATTTGATAAGGGATTGGCCTTCACTTGTGCTCCTTGGAAAATAAATTAGCCCCAAATTTAATGCTGGTTGGTTGGCCTCTTGAATCCTCCTAAAATACACTGATTTCAGCTCTGACAATTCAAGTCCAAAGCCTTTAAATTTGGGCACGCTTCTTGAGTGGTTGTCAAACCCTAATTTCTACTGTAAATTAGGTTTTATAGCAGAGATTCATCAAAATCCTCCAATGATTGGATTGCTGTAAAACTTGGAACAAAGCTAGGAAATGGTTGGAGAAAGAGAGAGAATGCTATAGAGACCGAAAATTTAGAGATTTGTCATGAGAAAAAGGTGAAATTGAGGTGTTGATGTGGTTTTCTAGTCCAAATGGATTCAACAACAGCAAAGGGAGCATTGGAGGTCCTAATCTTTAGGAGAAACTACATCAGCCACAAACCAACTTTCCTTGGTCAAGAATATGCAGCCGCCTTCACCAAGATGGTTTCCAATGGTTGGGAAATGGCCTTAAGAGCAGGCAACAAGAGTTCAAGGAAAAGGAAAGAGAAAACATGAGAACAGTGCAAAGGAGAACATAGAGATATGCACAGGAAATGGAATCCATATACTAAACATAAGATACTCACATACAACAACGAGTGACTAGTTGCATGGGTATTGGCAGTGGCTTCCTCTCTCCAATAGAACTTTGTATTAGAATTTGCAAGTGGTGAATGACAGACTGTGGAGGAGGGAGCCTAAATATAAATGTCAAAAATATGTCAATAATGTGATCAAATTGGCCAGCAATAAATGCCCAAATGATCACCATAATGATAAATAAAAAATACCCAAAATATCACTAAAATGCTTGGCCCATTAGCACATATGCCAGACTCACTCATGAGTTGACTAGATTGCTAACACCCTCTCTTAGATCATGGGTGATTGGATGCAATACAATGATACAATGATAATGACTCATCGTAGTCTATACAACAAAGATTACCTAAATAGAACCATGAATACCCAAGCAGTGGGTGTGCAAGCCACCACCAAGGTGTCTCAAAGAGAACTTGATGTTGATGTTGATCATACGAGAACTTGAAATAGAGAAGAATTACGATAGCTCTCTATGTCTGTCGACAATGTTGCATAGTAGCATACATGACCATCTCGTAAAAAATGCCATTGAATATATGTGACCATGGATTCCTTACCTTTGGCGAGACCGCAAAAGTGTCCTCTTATGTGAGCTCGGACGAGGAGCCAAGCCTACCTTTGTCAAGACTCAAGAAACAACCCATCATGAACTTGGATATCAAATCCAACTCCAGGAGTTTAAAACCTGCTAGACTTTGGTTGATGCGTTAGGGAAGTCCCTCTTTGGAATGTGTGCATCTGTATACATGTATAGATGAGGGTGGCGTGCGCGACCTCACTACCCTCTCACATTCTCTCTAGCACTGGAGAGTCCTGAGAAATGACCACATCATCGGTACTAGAAAGCAGTTGGAGAGGCAGCCAAGCCCTTCTCTTGATATGAAGAAGATGTGAGAGTGCGCAACAGAAGAAGGAACACGAACATAGAGAGAGAAAGCAGAGAATGAAGGAAGAAATACTACACTGACTGAAATGTATGCTGAATACAAGAATGTGGACTGATCAGTCCCTGCATGCAGACCGGAGCATCATCGAGGGCACCAGATCAGGCTGAAATGAGTGGCAACACACTGTCAGAGAGGAATGGGAGCAATGTATGCTGAATTTGCAGAAAAGAGTGGGTGAGAGTGACCAAGAGGGTTGCTATAATAGCCCTCTCCTAAATCTGGCCAACCAATTGGTGGCTTGCCAAAACTGGCTAACTGCCCTAAAATGGGCGGATTGGAAAATGTGCCCTAAAAAATGAGCCAGTAGCCACTCAAAAATGAAATGCACAAACATATAAATGCTAAACAAATTGATAGAGCTCCTTTGTCTCGTGCCAAAATTTGACAGGAGCTCACAACCAAGAGATGACAGATTGATATACAAAATAGGGCAGGCTAATAGAAGATGACCCTTTCTGCACCTTAGCCTTGGCCTTGTTGAGCTACAACACGCTTTACAACAAATGAACATTTTTAAGCAACCCCAAAACACGGTTAATTAATGAAAAATACAAATTTGGTGCATGGCTCGAGAGAGTTTTAGTGGTTTCCCAAAACCCTAATTTTTGGGGCACCCCACCATTCAGCCTTATTCTTTCAGTGCAAATTTTAGCCATTAGCCTTCATCCATGTGGCATTCTACTCTTCGCAATCGCTGCTACTTCTCCATCGGTCCTTGCTTGGGCATCTTTCTCCCTGGCTGTTGCTCACTGTTCGGTACCCTTCTCCTTCCTGCGTTTGGACTCTCCTTGCTGCGTTTGGACTCTTTTGCCATCGCTAGCACATAGTTTGTCTCCTCCAGCTTGCGTTTGGATACTCCTCCACCAAGTGATAGTTTGTAGTGACCTTCCACATCTTCCAATGACTTCTTGCTGCTTGTGTTTGGCCTTCACCCCACCTAGCAGCGGCTGGCGACCTTCGTCCTCCTCTAGGTGGCCCTCCTAATGCTGCGTTTGTAGCTTTTTGCTACCATTCTCATCATCAGGCATCATCCTTTGCAATCGCCTTAGTTCCCAGACACTCTGGCGATCAACATTTGGTGTTTTCTATACTCTGCACTCCGACTTGTGGTCATAGCACTTGGGATCCATCTCCAGTGGATGCCACTCTTCGATACTACATTGCTCTATCCTTGGACATTTTGTACACTCTTACATTCATTCACTTCAGAGTTTTCCTCTCTTTGTGTTTAGTTTTGAGTTTTTGTGTTTTTTTGTTTTGCATTTAGGGTTTGAGTTTTGCTTGTCTCTGGTTGAGTCTTTGTGTTGCAGTCTTGGTTGTACATGCTATGTTTCCTTAGTGCAAACCCTAGCATATCTTCATAGGTCTTGGTTGGAGGATATGAGTTAGAGTTGGAGGAGGATGACAATTGAGTAGAGGAGTTTGTATTTTGGTTCTTCTTCTTCTCTTGCTTCTTCTTTAAAGCTGCTAACTCTTTGCAATCCTTGCGCAAATGGCCTTTCTTACTACAATGATAATACTAGGCCTATTGTCACCCCTCTTTGAAGTGGTTAATGCCTCATTGGAGCCACCATACTAAGATGGAAGCCTTCCCTGTAACCACAAAGATGTCTCATACTTGGGTAGTATGGAGGACATATGGGCAAAGCTCACCAGCATCGATGATGTCTGGGCCTGCAAAGCATTGGCTACTCCATTATACTTTGGAGGGAGCTTGTGTTGTGAAGGTATATGGTCGCGAGTTGAGTTGAGAGTGCAGGGAGTTGAGAGTACGAGAGAGTGAGAGAGTGAGCACGACACAATGGGTATTCGGTACAAATGATTGGTGTACCACATTTTAGGTTTTGGATATATATAAAGTACAAAGTGTAAGGGTGTGTTCACACCCAAACACAATAAAAAGCACGGTGACCCTTTATTCCCAACAACCTCCCACCTAAAGGCAACGTGCCTGAAGGTAGAGGAAAGAATCAGCTAAGTCTATGTATGTACAAAGTTGAAAGACACATATACTATCCAACCCCATCATCTGGTGGCAATGAGCAAACCGCTCGGTTGGTAGACCTTTCGTGAGAAGGTCTGCAGGATTATCATCTGTATGTACCTTGACAAGCTCGATGCCTTTGTTGTCAAGTACATCCCTGATGAAGTGATACTTCACCTATATGTGCTTTGTCTTTGCATGAAAGAGAGGATTCCGTGCTAGCATGATAGCACTCTGATTGTCACAGTGGAGGATAGGAACCTCTGTAATCCCAAGCTCTCTCACTAGATGTGAAAGCCATAAAGCCTATTTGCATGCCTCTATGGCAGCCACATATTCTGCCTTTGTAGTAGACAATGCAACACACTTTTGCAGTCTAGATATCCAAGAGATTGCTTCTCCTGTAAACATAAACACATATCCTAAAGTAGGCTTCTTGCAGTCAGAATGACTGGCATAGTTTGCATTTGTAAAACCAACAACAAATGACTTCTGCTTACCGAAGTAGATACACAAATCCTTTGTGCCCTTAAGTTATCTCATGATACCCTTCATTGCTTCCCAATGCTTTTTGCTAGGATATGTCATGTATCTGCTAACTACTCCCACCGCAAATACAATATCAGGATGTGTAGCAACCATAGCATACATTAAGCTACGAACAGGTGAAGCATAAGGTATCTTGGCCATTTCAGCCTTACCATCGTTTGATGTAGGGCTGTCATTTGCACTAAGTTTCACATATGGAGGCAATGGTACACTAATAGCTTTCCCTCCCTCCATATAGAAACGTTGCAAAACTTTGGTAATATACTCTTGTTGTGACAGATAAAGAAGACCCTTTGATCTGTCTTTGAGTATACACATGCCAAGAATGTGATTTGCCTCATCGAGATGTTTCATATCAAAGCTATTATATAGACTCTGCTTCAAGGAGTCCAAGGCATGAACATCCGTGCCTGCAATTAGCATGTCATCTACATACAATACCAAGAGAATAAGGCTGCCATCTGCTGCCTTCTTGGTATATAAGCAGTGATCAACTTGAGAATGATGAAATCCTTGAGATTACATGAATGTATCAAATTTGTGATACCATTTGTGTGGTGCCTGCTTCAGCCCATACAGGCTTTTGTTGAGTTTACATACCATGTGCTCTTTTCCCTTGGCAACAAAACCATCAGGCTGTTGCATATAGATTTCCTCTTGCAGATCACCATGTAAGGAGGCAATTTTTACATCCATTTGTATGAGTTCCATGTCCTTAGATGTAACCAAGCCTAAGATGGTTTGCAAAGTAATCATTTTGATTACAGGAGAAAAGATTTCATCAAAATTAATTCCATGTTCTTGCTTGTAACCTTTAGCAACCAAGCGTGCCTTGTACTCGGGCAAAGAACCAGAAGTGACTTTCATTTTGTAAACCCATTTGCAGGGTAGCACTTTTTGTCATTTTGGCAAAAGTATCAAATCCCAAGTGCCATTCTTCATGAGAGATTCCATCTCTGATAGCATTGCTTTTTGCCATTTTTTACTATCTTGTCTGTCCATTGCTTCTTGGAAGCATGACGGTTCACCACGATCTATTAACATGACATAATCAACCACATAGTTTACTCCAGGAACAAATCTATTTGGCTGTTTTTGCACTTTGGTTGACCTATGGACCCGGTGGTCAATATTTGCTGGTTGTTTAGCTTGTAAATTTGCATTAACAGCTTGCTATTCTGTAGGTACAGCTTGCTGTATATCTGGTTCAGGTTGTTCCAAGTGCACATGTTGTTGCTGAATTTGTGAGATATCATGGGCAAGATCTTGCTGATCATTTACAGCATCATTCCCTGCATTTTCAGGGACATTTTCAGCAGGTATTTGCTACTGTCTAATGGGCATTCATTGCTGTCCAATTGGTACATCCTCCCGGAATACAACCCTTCTGACTTCCTCTGTTCTTTCGGGCTGTTTGTGCATGCGATCTTTTTGGAAGATGACATCATTGATGTGTACTACTTTTATTTTCTCAGGATCCCATAATCTACACCCCATTTCACCTTCATCACCATATCCTAGGAAAATACATTTATAGGACTTTGGCTCAAGTTTGTTGTGTTCTTCCTTGCCTATATGCACAAATGCCTCGTAGCCAAACACTTCAAGTGTGCATACGAAGGTGGCTTGCCTGACCACACTTCTTGAGGAACGCCTCCCCCCCCCCCCCCCCCCCCCCAAAAAAAAAAAAAAGACCTGTTTAGTGACCGATTAATCAAGTGTACGACTGTTATAACAGCCTCTGCCCAAAAACCATGGGGTAAAGTAGCATGTGACAGCATTGTACGGACCTTGTCTTGAATGGTCCGATTCATACGCTCTATAACACCATTTTGGGGTGGATTATGAGGAGCAGTAAGCTCCCTCTTAATCCCTTGGCTGTTACAAAAGTCTTGAAAGGCTTTAGACACATATTCCCCACCATTGTCAGAGCAAAGGCATTTTAATGTCTTGCTGGTCTGATTTTCAGCAAGTGCCAGGAATTTTTTAAATTTATCCTAGGCCTCGTCTTTGCGACAGATTGGATAAACCCAAACTTTGTGTGTGGCATCATCAACAAAGGTAATAAAATACTTCTTTCCCCCTAAAGATAACTCTGGCATTTGACATACATTTGAATGTACTAACTCTAAGGGTGAAGACTTTAGAGAGATTTTTTGTGTGATGTTTGAGCATGTTTACCATAAATACAATGGTCACACTGTTCAAAATCAGCATTCCTAAAACGCGGTAAATAACCCAAATGAGAAAGCACTTTCATTCCAGATTGACTCATGTGCCCCAACCGGCTATGCCACAAAGAAACACTTGGTTGCTCAGTTATGGCGACAACATGGTCACACACACTAGATATATGCAAAGGATACAGAGTATCACTTTTGGACCCCTTGGCAACAATGCGGGAGCCCTTACATATTTTCCATTTGCTATCCCCAAAGGTGGTGTGATAGCCTTCATTATCTAGTTGCCCTGTGTTGATCAAGCTCTTCTTGAGCTGAGATACATGTCTCATATTATGCAAAATAAACATGGAGCCATGCTGAAATTCTAGTTTTACACTATCAATACTTGCAATTTTACATGCATAGTTATCCCTCAAGTGGACAACACCACGTACTGCACCATTGTAGTTAGAGAACCACTCATGATGTGGTGTGACATGAAAGGACGCACTTGAATCAAGAATCCAAGTGTGAATGTCATCCTTAGAATCTGCAATCAATGCATGTGCATCCAAAGAAGAAGCTAGAAGTACATCACCGTCACTGTCATTATCATGAGTGACTACATTAACCTCTTCTATTTTCACATTGCTCTTTTTGGCATGCTGGCTGTCCTTGTTTTCAGCCTTGTTGGCTTCATTGTTTTTGTTTTTATCCTTCTCTTTCTTCAGCTGAAAGCAATCCCTTTTGTAGTCCCCCTTTTTGCCACAATGATGGCACTCCACATTCTTTCCATGAGATTTGCTGTGTGCTCGGTTTTCAAAACTGCTCTTATGCTGAAATCTACCTCTAGTATGTCATGCATTTGAAGATTTGTTTGCTGAGTTGTTCTGCCTATTGAGTTCTTCCATCAGCAAAGAACTCTCCGCATCATAGTATAACAGCTGAGCATTCGAATTACTTAAAGCTGACCTGAAAGTATCCCAACTTTCAGGTAGGGTGCATAGCAAGAAGGTAGCTTTGAACTCTTCATCAATATGAAAATCCAAGTCAATCAGTTGACTGAAAATTGAGTTAAACTCATTCAAAAGTACAGACATGGCTGTACCCTCTTTCATGCGAAAGTCCATCAAAATTTTCAGCCAATAAACCTTGTTGGCCGCACTTTTTTAAGCATACAATTCTTCAAGCCTTTGCCGCATTGCATATGCTGAATTCAGCTTCTCGATGTTGAAGAGCAAGTTGTCTGACACTGAGAGCTCAATGGTAGAGCAAGCAAGCTTGCCCAAGTCATCCCACTCGTCTTGTTCCATGTTTGCTGGTTTGATTCCCTTTGTTTTGATGGGCTTTACATGTTTCTTCTGCACCAAGACATTGTAGCATTGTTTCTGCTGGATTGCAAAATTATGGGCACCCTCAAGCTTCTTAATGTGCAAAAGATTACTGCTGCCACTGTTTCTAGCCATAATTGGCAGTCACAAATTGACTAACTAGTCTCCAAAGGCAAGCCCAAATATGACACAAGTGACCACAATGCACAAGAGTACCAACCAGCAATGAAAATCCCAAGATTGCAGAAATGTTCAGATCTGCAAATGAATTTTCAGAATTAAAATTGTCATTTGCTGCACTCCTCAAGCAATTTTTGACACAATTAGAGACCAAGCCAATAGTTACATGTGAAATCCCCAAAATTTCATCGCAATTTCTGCTCCAAAAGCATTCCCAAGCACAAATTTGACAATTTGGGTCAAAAGCCCCAAATTTTTGAGGATAATTTGTTCAAAGTTGCATCGATTCAAGTGCCCAAGTGCATATACCGATCAATTCTTGCACAAATTGATGAAATTCTGCAAAAGCCCCAAAATTTTCGGGTCCGGTGTGCACAAATTTCACTGAAATTGAAGAGATTTCACCGAAATGTGAAAAAACCCCAAAATTTCATGGGCAATTGTACACTGATTTCGCAATTTCTGAGTCAGATTGTCCACTTTTGCATTAAAATCCCTAGATCTGGGAAAAGCTCCAATTTTCTTGGGCAAAATTTGACTTTGTCCCTTTGCATGTGAACGCCCGGTACAGTAACTGCAGAAGTTAAGGGGAAAAAAAAAAGACTAACAGGTCAGGTTTGTGACCCGTCTGGTCACGGGTGACCTATCCAACAGGTCCCCGCTTGCTACGTGAATTAGCTCGTCTGGTCGTTGCATCCTGCTCGTCACGTCTGTAGCCTTGTTGTTGTGTTTGCTCGTCATGTCCGCGCTGAGCCCAGTTATGTGTTGCCTGGGCCTGGTCGCCTGCAGTGTGTCATCGCTTGCAGCTTGTCACCTACAGCCTGATCGCCTGCAGCCTGGTCACTTGCAACGTGTCGCCTATCGCTTGTGACCTACCAACTGCTACCCGTCGAGCCTGTGTGCAACTCCCGTGACACCTGCAACACCGCCCGCTGGTCTGATTGCCTCTCTTGCATCTACTAAATGTTGATTATTGCTGCTGACACCTCTCACTTGAGGTCACATGTGTAGCCTATCCAACTTCGGGAAGCGTGCACAACTTGTGTGCTCTGATACCAGGTTGTTGTGAAGGTATGGTTGCGAGCTGAGCTGAGAGTGCAAGGAGTTGAGAGCAGTAGAGTGTGAGAGAGTGAGCATGACACAATGGATATTCGGTACAAATGATTGGTGTACCACACTTTAGGTTTTGGATATATATAAAGTACAAAGTGTAAGGGTGCGTTCACACCCGAACGCAATAAAAGGCACAGTGACCCTTTATTCCCAACAGCTTGTAGAGTATCCTTTGGCTCGAACTTCATTTGTTGGAACTAGCCATAAAGGGTGATTGCACCCATGGTCAAGGGAGCTTCGTACGACATCTGAAGGTTTGCCCATATTGCTAAAGCTGTCTTGTAGGAGGTGACCGTCGGAAGAACTTCTTTAGAGATACAACAAAGAAGAGTTGAATATGTATGGGCATCATCGGTGTCCCATGCGAGCACAACTTCCTCGTGGTTGTCCTCGTCAAAATGATGTGGAAGAGTAGGATGCTAAGGACACTCAATAGCTCCAAAAAGAACGTACGACAGTCGTTTTTGCACAAACCATGCTGTCGTAACAGCACTCTTGGTTAAATAATCAGGGGCATGAAGTTTGTCATTAGTAGAAGAGTAGGGAGGAGCCATTGGGAGATGTGAGAAGGAGAAGATAAAGGAAAGAAGAGGAGGAGAGAGAGATAGAGTACAGTCGAAACATAGCATGGACTGCACTAAACAGAGTTCATGTGCAGTGTAGAGACAGGTGATCACACAAAAACGGCTGCAAGAGGACAAAATCTGATCAAACATAGCCAGAAGTGAAGATTTCAGCCAACAGAACTTGAAAGTACAGATGTCCAGCCTCTAGGAGTAATAAATGCTGAAAAACGGAGTCAGCTGTAGACAAAACACAGGCAGAAAATGGCTGAAATGAGGTCGATCTTGAGTAGCAGTAAGTTGCCCAATCAGTAGCAAACAAAAGAAGATTAGTGATCAGCAGAAAAGAGTGATGGAAGATGTGTAACAGTAGAAAACCGCAATAGGAGTGTAGATCCTGAAATCTGATACCATGTTAGAAGTGGATGCAACGATGGAAGCGAAGAAGAATGCTAAAATAAACTGTTGAACACAAGACATAAGAGAAAGGAAAGAGAAAACATGAGAACATTGCAAATGAGAACTTAGAGATGTGCACAGGAAATGAAATCCATATATCAAACACAAGAAGGGGCTTCCATTTTATCTTGACTTCTGACATCTATATGGACTTGCATATTGCCTGATGTCCTTGTGCATTTTTACTCCTTATTAGCATGTCCTTCTGCTGCCATTTGACACAACTTGGGTAAGCTCACAAGATGCATGTCTGATGGTTAGCTGCTTTGTGAGGATGACTTTCCACATTTATTCTTCAGGTTCCTTATCTAGGCTTCAATAGTTTCAGCTTAGTTATTGGTGTTGCACAGATGGTACTGATACTTTTGATGTTGAACTCAGTTGCTCAGGGACTTTTGTGTTCCAGCATTTCTTAGTTTACTGTGTGTCAACGGGATCTGAAAATTGGTTCTGTAGTGGTAGTCAAGCGTATGACATTGACATGGAATGCATCACTGGGTGGGCAAATTTAATCCCTGATTTGTGTTTCATTTATGCAGTAAGTGTATATCAAGTGGGTACAAAATTGAGCACGTAGTTCAAGCAAGACTTTGGGCTCACAAAATGCTACACAGTTACTTTGCTACCAATTGACAAAGATTGTGCAGTTAAAACAATTATCTGACTTGTGACCTTGTGTGCATCTTAAATTGTTGGTCTCCTTCATATTTGTATATCTGAATCATTGTTATTCTCTCCAAGGATCAGTTTCTGGTGACACATGCAATACAGTATCAGTGTATTAGATGCTTAGTCTTTCTATTTAAAAATTTAATTAATTTTGCTTGGCCTCAAACTGAGTCTCTGTATCAAGAGGTCAGAGAGAGATGAAACATTGCGTACTCTTATTCTGAAGGTATTTTCTTTTGGGGCAGAATAATAGATGGAAGGTAAGTGCGAAGCTTATGGATAGCTCAGGGCTGCTAGTGAAGATCAAGCAGACGATGATACTGCCAGATTGCATTGGTTTGGGTTAGTGTTTGACTTTCAATAAATGTGTTGATCAGGGACTTCCTCTTAGCATGAACCAGTGTGACACAACAAAAAGTGAAAGGTGCTGTTGCCTTACAAATTCTTCATACAAAAACAGCATGCTCACAGTACATGGATTCATCTAAATCTATGCTAAAACCTTACTGTAGATGACCGGAATTCTATAATCATGGTGTAGTGGGGAGAAAACATCATCTAAGTAACCAAGATTATCAAAGGAATCACAAAGAACCTCTACAAATATTGTAAAAGGTTATTAGCCAAGCAAAATATTCTGAACCCAACAGAAGTTATCCACAATTCACAAGTAGGTTATGTCATAATGAGGCAAAGTTTCCTTGATTTCTACTAGCTTTTTTGCATGATCAGGACAATTCAGTTTATGTACCATAACCTATGACAGATCATACAGATGAATTTAACAATTGCATAATCCAGTTCATATGGTCAAATTAAATCATTTCTACCACTTGTATATTTCCAATGACCTTAGCTATATGAGAAACTGGAAAAGTTGTATAGTGTGCTAACAAGGTCAATAAATGACTGCTGTGGAAGCAAACCAGAGAGACAGTAGGGTTTGCAGGGGGAAAACATAGAATGTGCACAGCAAACACTGAAAGAGAAGAGAAACACAAAACATAGAAGAAGAAGAAGTGAACCAAGCTGATACAGTGGAGCCGAAGCTCAAAAGATGATTGCAACTTCTTGTCTGAATCAAGCGGCAGTATCTGAAGGGAATTTGCATTGTGAAGGGAGTGAAACGGAGTCCTCTGGGCAGTAGGCTGTCGAAGTAATGACTGGAAGAGGAGGAAAACTGTCGAGGGAGTGGGATATAGTCCTTAAAAGCTGTATGAGAGGAGCAAGATGATCACCAACTATCGGAGATTGATGCTGAAGCTAGCGAGAGTGCCAAAACTGCCAAACGCAGCCAGCAAGATGACACCTGGAGTAGGGAGACTGCTGTTTGATGGAGAGGAGCCTTTGAATCTGCAAATGCAAGCGGGAGGACTGACGCCAGTTGCTATGGTCAAGCTGCCAAACGCAAGAGAGAACAGCCCATATGATGATGACAGAGGAAGAGGGAGGTCGCCAGGGTGGAAGAAGGTCGTGCACTGCCAAATTCAAGTAGGAGGAGGCACTAGATGTGGATGCAGACGCTAGATGTGGGACAACGGGCTGATGCTAGGTTGCAGATGCTGATGCCAACTGGTGATGAGCTGTTGCTAGGGTGTGGATGCTGACGCCAAGTGTGGGAGAGCTCCAAATGTAGGCCCGATGTTGAGGGGACAAAGTGCTTGAAGTAGAAGGATGAAGATGGTGGAAGGAGAGAGGAGAGATGGTCCGATAAATGGACGAAAGGGTGTGGAGTGATGAGTGAACGGGTGGTGCCGTATATATAGGCACAAATAGTCTCGAGTCTCGCCCTCTGAAGTCTCTTGAGTGGCACTCCGACTCTCTCAGGAGGCACCCATAAAGCCTTTTTGGGATTGGAAATGTAAACCGGAAATGGGAATGAATGGAGGGAAACTGTACTAAGTGATGTGGTTTCTCAACGAATAGCTCATTTTTTGGGAGAAATGATGGTGGTTTTGGGATTTCATGCCAAATATCCAATAGATTTTCAAGATCTTCCCTTGTATGAGTCTCACATATATGAGATGCGAAGATGAACTCGTCCTTTCTATTAGCTAGCCCTTTTTGGGGATTGGTAATTAAGGGAGATCAAAATAAAAAAGAAATAATAAACCTGTATTTTGCATCCCAAGTGTAGCATTGAGTGTTGATAACCCATGTAAAGTCTTGTAGTGTGTCTCATCTCTAAAAATAAAATGACTTAGGTGCATGGCTGCCACCAAAGACACTCCCAAGCATATTGAATGTACCTTGTTGAATACTTCTACTTAGAAAGCTTCCTGTTTATATCCACATTGATACTCATGTGGGTTGCTGTGAACAGAGCTTGATTAGACACCATAGGATTTGAAGAGAGTATGTAGCCATTATAAGTTAGATTGCTAGGGTTTGCAGAGGCAACACTTGTAGTGGATGTACATGACAGACACATGAACTTAGACAAGAATGCAAAAGGAAAAGAAGAAATTGATGACTGAATTGTGAGAGTGCACAATGGAAGAGAAACACGAACACAGAGAGAAGCAAAAAGAGAGTGAGAGAGAGGAAGTAGAAGATGAGGGAAGAATACTGCACTGATTGAAGAAGAATGCTGTTACAATGATGGTGGACAGATCAATCCCTGCACGCAACCCAAAGCTTCAGTGAGAGGGTACCAAATCAGGTTGATGACGATGGTAGCACCAAGCACGGAGAGTTGGACTATGGAGTGTGCACCTGCTAAGGGAAGACTAAAGATTGAAGAGTGTGTGTGTTTGCCAAGTGGGGAGACTGAAACTGGCCAACTTGATCGAGAGGAGGCCATAAATGTTGGCAGATCAACAATAAATGATAGTCATTGAAGTAAAATGCAAGAAAAAATAGGAAACACCTTGGAAAAACCCCAGATGGCAACAACAACGTATGATAGGCGTAGGGAGATTGTGGAAAGCAGTAATTGGCCTAGGGATGCACATAGGAAGCCGACAAATAAAGAAAATGTGCCTAAATTGCCAAAGCTCCTATGTCTTAGTTAGACTCTGACAGGAGCTCACAACTAGGTGATGACAAAGTGACATGACTAACACAGGCAAGCTAGCACCCTCTCACATCCTGGGAGGGTCTGAAGACCCAAAACCTCATGTGATGAAGCAGAGAAGCCTTGGGTAAAGGCTTCATGAAGAGATCTGTCGCGTTGTTCTTCATGGGACAATAGCCTACCACCAACTCGTAATCCATGATCCGCTCTCGAACAGTGGTACTGAATCTCGATGTGCTTCATGCGAGCATGAAACACAGGGTTCTTGGATAGAGCTAGAGCTCTTTGGTTATCCACACGTGGCTTTGTAGGTTCAGGCTAAGGAATGCCAATCTCTGCCATATTTGTAGAATATAAGGCACGATACCGTGCTTCTGTAGAAGAAGGGGCCACAATAGGCTGCTTTCTGCTGCTCCACGAGATCACTCTTGATCCAAGGAAGAAGGCATAACCGGTAGTGGACCTCCATGAATCCACATCACCTGCCCAGTCTGAATCACTCCAACGAGAGAAAGTAACCCTCTCTCCATACGTGATCTCGTCGGATTGAGTCCCATGTAATAATGAAGAACGTGCAAGGCTACGCTCCAATGCTCCTGAGTGGGAGTCTTCATGAAAGAAGATAAAAGAGGCATAACAAAAGAAATATTTGGCTGTGTATGAACAAGCTAGATGAGGAAGCCAACAAGGCACCTGTAACGAGTGGCATTTGTAAGGGGAACTCTTGCTACCAAATGAAATAGGCCGATAATCGGCCATACCAAACTCCAAGAGAAGCTTGGAAATGTACCGGTGCTGCGAAAGAAAAATGCCTTGTGCCATTTGATAAATTTCCAATCCAAGGAAGAAGTGAAGGATCCTAGATTTGTCATGTTAAACTCTTGTCACAAAATCTCCAGTCAACCTCCTGAGTAGGGCTCCCTGTATTGATAAGATCATCCACATACAAGATGAGCAAAACACATCTGCTACCCTCAACTTGGAAAGTATAGGTTGGGGTCATGAGCCGATCGATGGAAATCACTTTGAAGAAAGAATCGATCAATCCTTTGGTACCAAGCTCTAGAAGCTTGCTTCAGCCCATAGAGGGCCTTCCCCAATCTGTAAACATGGTCCTTCTTCCCCTGCATAAGAAAACTAGGAGGTTGGGAAACA
The DNA here is from genome assembly GCF_053477565.2 of Lygodium microphyllum. Taxonomy (NCBI): domain Eukaryota; kingdom Viridiplantae; phylum Streptophyta; class Polypodiopsida; order Schizaeales; family Lygodiaceae; genus Lygodium; species Lygodium microphyllum. The sequence continues at coordinate 111,184,003 of NC_141150.1, read as the reverse complement.
TAAATCTCCTCCTCAAGGACACCATTCAATGAAGGTAAACTTTACACCCATCTGATAAATAAGCAAGTGGTAGTGGGCTGCAAGAGCCAAAATAACCCGAATAGCAGACATTTGAGCTGTAGGTGCAAAAGTCTCAAAATAGTCCAACCCTTCTCTCTAAGTAAAACCCTTGGCAACAAGCTTAGCTTTGCGCTTGTCCAAGGAACCATTTGCAAGATACTTGTTCTTATAGACCCATTTTACACCTATCATCTTCCACTTCAGGGTATGCGGAACCAACTCCCAAGTCTAGTCATGCTCCATGGAATCAAGCTCCTCTTGCATGGCTTGATGCCAAATTTCCTATGCAAGAGCCTCCTCAACTGTAGTAGGCTTACTATGTTGGGAATAAAGGCCTCGTGCCTTTAAATGTGCTTGGGTGTAAACACTCTTAGCACTTGTACTTACACATATATATCTATCTAAAAACCTAAAGGTACTCTCTCGTTATTGTAGCTAAAAACGGGCTCACTCTCGACTTTGCTCTATCTCACTCTCTCTGTCTCTCACTGCGCGTAACGACTGTCTGTCTCAATCTCTGTGTCCAACCTGTCACTACAAACTAGTATCAGAGCCATCAGGTTCTGTGCGCTTCCCGAGATTTGACAAGACCAGCAGACAATTGGAGTTGTTGACAACCTGTGTGTCAGGCTGAGGCAGAAGGCAATGTGTGGCGTCAAGCAGGCGTAGATTGCCAAAGGTTCAGGCGGGCTAGATAGGCGATAGCAATTGTTGAAGAGTAGTCGCAGGCAAGCTGACGGACGGCGTCTGCAAGGCAGTTGACCTGTGCAGAAACGTGACGGGTAGCAGTCAGCGAGACTGGTCACAGCGGCAGGCAGTAGTCGGCGGGGTGTTGACCAGCGGGCGTTGACAGTGCGTCTCGAACGGGGCGACATTCAGTCGACGCCCCCCCTTGTCACGTTCCTCTTTTTTTTTCTTTAAAAAAAAAGGAAAAATCAGATTTTATCCCTTCCTTGACGGGTTTCGCGCACCAGGCACAAAAGGCCAGATTTGTGCAACTGTGGTTCAGAAAATTTGGGGCTTTTCCCAGATTTGGGGAATGTGATGTAGGACAAGCAAACTTGTCTCAGAAATTGCAGGAATTTGTAAAATCTTGCCTCTGACATTTGGGGCTTTTCATGTACATGCACAAATTGGGCTAAAATTTACCCAATTTCTCGACATTGATGCACATTGGACCCCGTGCAATTTGGGGCTTTTGTAGTTTGGGCAAAATCTGTGCAACATTTTGTCATTTTATGTACATGCAGGTTGAATTCCATGCAATTTGGACATCAACACTTGGTAAAATTTGGGGGTTTTGCTGAAATTGCTCTATTTTGGCAAAATTGGCCTGTTCTATGCATGACAGAGAAAATGTAGATGTGCGGTTGATGCTTTGAGCACAAAAATTTTGGGGCTTTTGACAGAGTGTGTCAAATTTCATGCCCGTGGGTACATGTACAACAGAAATTGCAGCTAAAATCTGGGATTTCTCATGTAATATGGTGCATATGCCCTTGGAATAGCTGTAATCAGTTGTGGAATGCTGTAGCACATGATGTGGTGCTTTTGAAAATTTAAATACAGATCTGAAATTTGTGCTTCTGCGTGGTCATTTATTGCTGATTGGTACTTGTTTGTACCTTGGTCACTTGAGTGACAGTTTTGGGCTTGCATTTGCTGTTTTTTGGTCACATTTGGGCTGAAAATCATGGCTGGCAGCAATGGCAGTAGTAATCTGATGCACATAAAGAAGCTTGAAGGCGCATATAACTTTGCAGTTTGGCAAAAGCAGTGCTACAATATCTTGTTGCAAAAGAAGCAGGCAAAGTTGATCAAAACCAAAGGAGCAAAGCCCGCGGACATGGAACAGGACGATTGGGATGAGTCAAATGAGCTTGCACGCCCAACCATAGAGCTATCGATTTTTGATGCCTTGCTGTTCAACATTGAAGGTTTGGATTTTGCATATGCTATATGGACTAGACTGGAAGAACTGTGTGCACAAAAGAGTGCTGCAAGCAAAGTGTATTGGCTGAAAAAGCTTATGGATTTGCGTATGAAAGAGGATACAGCAATGTCTACTCACTTGAGTGAGTTTAACTCCATTTTCAGCCAGCTGGTTGCCTTGAAGTTCATGATTGATGAGGAATTTAAGGCTACTTTCTTGCTTTGGACTCTACCAGAGAGTTGGGATACATTCAGGACTGCTATGAGCAATTCCAATGTGATCCTTTTGTATGTTGATGTAGAGAGTGCTCTACTTATGGAAGAGATGAATCGGCAGAACAATGCATCTAGTAAGTCTTCCAGTGCTTTGTATACTAGGGGCAGATCACAGCAAAAGGGCAAATATGATAGCAAGGGACGCAGTAAATCACATGGCAGACATGTTGAATGTCATCATTGTGGCAAGAAGGGTCACTTTAAACGTGATTGCTACAAATGGAAGAAAGAGAAAGGAAAAGGCAAGAAGATAGATGATAGCAAGGAAGAGAAGAAGGACAATCAACCTAAGAAGAGCAGTGTAAAATTGAAGAGGTGAATGTAGTCACTTATGACAGTGATAGTGGGAGTGATGTACTCTTCGTCTCTTCACACTTTGGTGCATATGCTTTACTTGTAGATATGGATGATGATATGTATACCTAGATTCTCGATTTAGGTGCTTCCTTTCATGTCACCCCTCATCGTGAGTGGTTCTCCGCCTATACAGGAGGTCGATATGGTGTTGTCCATCTTGGGGACAACTATACATGTGACATTTTAGGTATTGGCAGTGTGCAGTTACAGTTTCAACATGGCTCTGTCTTTACACTTCAGCATATACGGCATGTACCTCAGCTGAAAAAGAGCTTGATTAGCACAAGGCAGTTAGATGATGATGGTTTTCATACTACCTTTGGTGATGGAAAATGGAAGATCTGTAAGGGATCTAGGGTTATTGCCAAAGGTTGCAAGAGTGATATTTTATATCCACTTTATATATCTAGTGTGCGTGGCCATGTTGTTGCCGTGATCGAGCAACCAAGTGTTTCTTTGTGGCATGGCCAGTTGGGACACACGAGTCAAATAGTTATTCGCGTTTGGAGGGTTATTGGCCTTGTCTTCGTTATGTTGATTTTGAGCATTGTGATCATTGTATTTATGACAAACATGCACAAATGTCTCACAAAAAGTCTCTTTCTTTGAAATCTTCTCCTCTAGAGTTAGTACATTCGGATGTATGTCAAATGCCAGGATTATCTTTAGGGGGAAAGAATATTTTGTCACCTTTGTCGATGATGCTATACGGAAAGTATGGGTTTACCCTATTCGTAGCAAGGATGAAGTGCTTGACAAGTTTAAAAAATTCTTGGCATTGATTGAAAATCAGATAAATAAGTCACTTAAGTGTCTTCGCTCTGATAATGGTGGGGAATATGTATCCAAGGCCTTTTAGGCATTTTGTGATAGCAAAGGGATAAAGAGGGAGCTCACTGCCCCTCATAATCCGCCCCAAAATGAAGTTGCAGAGCGTATGAATTAGACCATACAGGGTAAGGTCCGTACGATGCTATCTCATGCTGCACTATTCTATGGTTTTTGGGCAGAGGCTGTTATGACAGCTGTTCACTTAATTAATCGGTCACCAAATAGGTCTTTTGGAGGAGGGGGGGGGGGGGGGGGGAGTTCCCCAAGAAGCGTGGTCGGGCAAGCCACGTTCATATGCTCATTTGAAAGTGTTTGGCTGCGAGGCTTTTGTGCACATTCGTAAAGAAAAATGCAGCAAACTTGAACTAAAGTCCTGTAAATGCATTTTCCTAGGATATGGTGATGAGGGTGAAATGGGGTATAGATTATGGGATCCCGAGAAAAGGAAAGTAGTACGCAGCAATGACGTTATCTTCCGGGAAGATCGCATGCACAAACAGCCCGAAAAGATTGAGGAGGTCCGTAGGGTTGTATTTCGGGAAGAAATACCTTTTGGACAGCAAAATGTGCCTGTTGTACAGCAGCAAATACCTGCTGTAAATGAACCTGTAAATGCAGGGAATGATGCTGGAAATGATCAGCCAGCTATTGCCCATGATAATGAGCCACTACATGTGCAGGAACAGCCAGGACAACAAGCTGTTAATGTTGATTTGCAGGCTGAAATGCCAAGACAACATGCTGAAAATGGAAATTTCCAGGAATAGCCAGCAAAGAATGACCATTGGGTTAGGAGATTGTTGAGGGCTACTAGACAACCTGATAGATTTGTTCCTAGTGCAAACAATGTGGTTGATTATGTCATGTTGATAGACTGTGGTGAACCGTCTTGCTTCAAGGAAGCAATGGATAGACAGGACAACAAGAAATGGTACAAAGCCATGTTGTTAGAGATGGAATCTCTTGAGAAAAATGGGGACTTGGTGCAGTTGCCTAAGGGGCAAAAAACACTTCCATGCAAATGGGTTTACAAGATGAAGGTCACTTCTAGTTCCTCACCAAGGTACAAAGCAAGATTGGTTACAAAGGGGTACAAGCAGGACAATGAAATTGATTTTGATGAGATTTTCTCTCCTGTAGTCAAGATGGTTACATTGAGAACTATTTTGGGCTTGGTTGCAGTTGAGGATATGGAGCTTATATAGATGGATGTAAAGTCTGCGTTTTTACATGGTGATTTGCATGAAGACATCTATATGCAGCAGCCCGAAGGGTTTGTTGAACAAGGGAAAGAAAAAATGGTATGTAAACTCAAAAGGAGTTTGTATGGGCTGAAACAAGCACCAAGAGAATGGTATCATAAGTTTGATACATTCATGCAATCCCAAGGCTTTCGTAGAAGTCAAGTGGATCACTGCTTGTACAGCAAGAAGGCTGCAGATGATAGCCTGATTACCTTGGTCTTGTATGTTGATGACATGCTGATTGTGACAGGGATACTCATGCCTTGGATTCATTGAAGCAAAGTCTTCATGGCAGCTTTGACATGAAGGATCTTGGTGATGCAAATCACATTCTTGGCATGCGAATACTCAGAGATAGATCGAAAGGCTTACTCTATCTATCTTAGCAGGAGTATATCTCCAAAGTTTTGTAGCGTTTCAATATGGAGGGGGGAAAAACAATTGGGGTTTCATTGCCTCCATATGTGAAACTTAGTGCAGAGGATAGCTCTACATCTGATAATGAGAAGGCTGAAATGGTCAAGATACCATATGCTTCAGCTGTTGGCAGTTTGATGTATGCTATGGTTGCTACACGTCTTGACATTGCCTTTGCAGTGGGAGTGGTTAGCAGATACATGGCAACCCCTGGCAAGAAGCATTGGGATGCAGTGAAAGATATTATGAGATACCTCAAAGACACAAAGGAGTTGTGAATTTGCTTTGGAAAGCAGAAGGCATTTGTTGTTGGCTTTACGGATGCAAACTATGCTGGTCATGCGAACTGTAGGAAGTCCACTTCTGGGTATGTGTTTACTTTCACAGGAGTAGTCTCTTGGATCTCCAGGCTACAAAAGTGTGTTGCATTGTCTACTACAGAGGCAGAGTATGTGGCTGCCACTGAGGCATGCAAGGAGGCTTTATGGCTTTCACGTCTGGTGGGAGAGCTTGGCATCTCAGAGTTACTTGTTTCTCCATTGTGATAGTTAGAGTGTTATCATGCTAGCACGAAATCCTGTCTTTCATGCAAAGACAAAGCACATATAGGTGAAGTACCACTTCATTAGAGATATACTTGACAGTAAGAGCATTGAGCTTGTCAAAGTGCATACAGATGATAATCCTGTAGACCTTCTCACAAAGGGTCTTCCAACAGAGAGGTTTGCTCATTGCCGACAGATAATGGGAGTTGGATAGATATATATATTTCAGCTTTATACATACTTAGACTTAGCTGATTCTTTTCTTCTCTTCAGGTACATTGCCTTTAGGTGGGAGGTTGTTGGGAATAAAGGCCTCGTGCCTTTAAATGTGCTCAGGTGTGAACACACCCTTAGCACTCGTACTTACACATATATATCTATTTAAAAACCTAAAGGTACTTTCTCGTTATTGTACCTAAAAACGGGCTCACTCTCGACTCTGCTCTATCTCACTCTCTTTGTCTCTCACTGCACGTAACAACTGTTTGTCTCGATCTCCGTGCCCAATATGTCACTACATACTATCATGAAGAATTTGACATAAGAGCATAGTTTACACAAAGTGAACTATTCCACTGGGCTTGTAAGTGAGCTGATTTGGGTGGATTGGTAGAAGAAGCAAGAAAGTGAGAAACACTTGAATCCTGCATGAGCTTTTAGTACCAACAGGGAATCCGAATGGGTTCATCCCGTTGTGGGGGAGAATGTTGAGTCTTCGGTACCTGCAATGCACTTGTCTGGGTTAGGGATTTTCCCTCACCAAGGGAAGGTAAATCCTCCTCATTTGAAGAAGGCTTCCCCTCCAATGGCTGAGCACCCCTAGAAGCCTCTGGAGGGGAGGCAAGAGGGGTGGTAGTATGCAACGAAGTAGAAGTAGTAGTCGTATCCATTAGTGGTGGTAGGGAAGCTGGAGTAGAGGAAGGAGGAGGAGGGGGAGGAGCCGAAGACGAAGAAGGGGTGCGAGAAGGCAATTTGGAGGGGAGTAGAGGAATTGAGGGTGGGGGAGGGTCACTCCATGATGAAGAATCATGTGCAATAGAACCGTCAATTGGATCCTCCGAGGCCAAAGCCTCATTGAAGATCACATCCCGTGTCGCGGGGTCGTAGATTTAATAGCCCTTTGTGGTAGTGCTGTAGCCCACGAAGATGAGCTCCTTGACTTTGAGGCAAGCTTTGTCTTCCTCTTTTTCTTGTCCAAATAGACAAAAGCATCACAACCAAAGATGCAAAAATGAGACACGGAAGGCTTTCAACAAGAAAGTCTCATAAGGAGTCATGTCCTATAATGTAGAAGTTGGGGAGTGGTTGTGGATGTGAACCACAATAACCACCGCCTCACCCCATAGGGTATGAGGAAGACCGTGATGCTCCAACATTGAGCGGGCCATCTCTAGCATGGTCCGATTCGCATGCTCCACCATACCATTCTCCGAAGGTGTATCTGGATGGGTATACTCTACCCGAATGCCGTGATCCTTGCAAAAATGAGAAAAGAGATTATAAGTAAACTCGCCACCATGATTTACTGGTATACCACAAACTTTGGAAGTAGTTTGCGTCTCCACAAACACCTTCCACTCGCAGAAACAGGAGTACGCCTTGCTCTTGTACTCCAAAAAATAAGGCCACACATAATGACTAAAGTTGTCTATGATCAACATCAGATACTTGGCCTTCTCAAGGGAGTTTGTGCTTATAGGGCCGCTAAGGTTGAAGCCCTCCTAGTGGCAACGTGGGGATGTGGCTGCCGATGTTGCTGCCCCTCAAATAGCTAGGGCACAAAGTGTGAATAGGAGGGAAATCAAAAAGTCCCTCCACCATTTTCTTCTGAGAAGCCTATTGGATCGCATCAAAATGAAGATGACCATAACGAGCATGCCAAAGGAGCCAAAGCTCCTGGGATGACCGCGTGGCTAAGGTTGTGAGTGTGTAAAGCCCATCCTCTTGGGATCATGTCCAAAGAACGGTACGTGTAGAAGCATCCTCCATTGTCACCGCATCTTGTGTAAAGACCACACGGGTCCCAAGCTATGTGAGGCTATGAAGAGACAATAGGTTAAAACCTAAATCTAGTACATAGAGAACTTTGGTTGAAGAAGATTGCGTGTTTGGCAATAAAGGAATAGTCCCACTCCTTGAATGGGAACGATAGAGTTGTCACCAAAGGTGATTGTGCCCCCTGGCTCTCAGGTCTTGAAGCTAATCCTGCCTATAGGTCATGTGAGAAGAGGCCCCACTCTCTACCAACCAATACTTCTTTTGAGTGGAAGAAGTAAGAGCTGTGTCCTCATCAGCAAATACATACACAAAGATAGATTGTCATCGTAGGGGCAGCCTTTGAATCCTTCGAATCCTTCTCCTTGGGCTTCAAGTGGGGATACTTTTGCCAACTCTTCTCCTTGGGATGAGTGCCCTTCTCCCCACAGTGTGTGCACTTGGGCTTCTTCTCCTTTCATCTTAGCCATTTCTACTTTGAGCTTTCATGTCCTCTTTGATGGCCCTCGGTGTGCGGTTTATGATGATTGGGTACCTTCTTCTATTCTATTGACTAGCACTCTCACACCAGGACTTTATCGTCTTGATACTTATGATCAACATGATGCTGAAATTTCTCTTGATCATGCTCCTTTGGTGAGTGATCTTTTTATGATACATGTTCCTTCAGTGCCATATATTTCAGATTTGTTGATTTTTATTCCATACATTGATTATTTGCTTATTATTTGGATCAATGCTCTCCGAATCGCAGCATTACAGCATTATTTCCAGCAACCACTTGCTATCATATATGTTGGTGTTCTTTGCCCACCTTTGGCTCCCCAATTTGTCACCATTGATGGGGGCATATTTCCATCATAAACAAATTATTCAGCTGCCCAATCAAGTATCATAATTGACAGCCCTTTTGTGAATCATGGGCAAATAGTGAAGAGTGTCTTCACTTACCTTGAGGACACCAAGGATTTAAGCCTTTTCTTCAAGGTTGTTTCTACACTTATGCATGGATTCGTGGATTGTGATTGGGCCGGTTATTCAAAAGACATTTTGACAATTCTTTTTATGAAGGCTATTCCTCCATTGGAGTTTCAAGCTATTCAACCATTTCTACTCATGATACCTTTTAAACCATGACTTGTCATTCATTGTATTGTCATAGGTTGCTATATCCATCAAGATAAACATGTGCAACCGTGACCGCATATATCATTTTTTCTAGGATTTTGTTATTATTCCTAATCCATTTGCCCATTTCATGGAGGGGCTTTGTAGGCCATCTCATGGGCTATACATTGATGCCCTTTGATCCATGATCCGAACTTCCCAGACATTCAAACTGTCATTAAATGGAGTTGTTGCCCCTAGTGTCCTAGGCACTAAGTGATACTAGGATTAGGGTTTCCTACGACGGTTAAGCCGTTAGGGTTTCATTTTATTATAGATAGACACTTTGTGCCTCATTAGCACACAAGTGTGGCATTATTCAGTGTTATTGCCTTGAGCGTTGTACTCTCTCTCACTCATTAATACACTATTTCTCATTCGTGCGAGTATCATTGTGCATTGATTAATTCTTTCATTCTCATTCATTTTCATTAAATTAATCATGCAATTGCTCCATGCTTGGGCCAACAAGAATTGTTATTGAAATGTCTTAGGTGGAGGTGAAAGAAGGCTGAGATAAACATAAGGAAGATGTGCTCATAGATGTGTAGTATAAATGAGGTGATTGGGTCTTGTTCAAGACACCAATGCCTTTTAAGATTCTACAAAGAACCAATGAAGTGGATTGTAGACTCCTCTTGCTTGACCATTGGAAGATTCATGATGCTTTTCATGCCACTGCATAATAAAATATGTGGGATTGAGCTAATGAATCCCTATGTGAAGATGTACTTAAGAAGTGAATGATTTGGAGGACGTCCTCCAACTTGAATAGTTTGTGCATTAGAAAGAGAGGAAGCAAGAGGAAAAATTTCTGGAAATTACCCCGTGTAATGTGGCGATTATTCAGTTGCAGATGCTGCGGCATACTTCAAAGACTCACGACTAGTTTGTGCATTAGAAAGAGAGGGAGCAAGAGGAAAAATTTCTGGAAATTACCCCGTGTAATGTGGCTATTATTCAGTTGCAGATGCTGGGGCATACTTCAAAGACTCACGACTTGCACTAGTCTAGGATCTAGGATGTAGAGTTAGATGACCAATGATAAGCTTTAATAAAGGCAGTAAATTCTGTCACTATGTGCATTTATAGAGCATTGCGGTTATAAATGTTGTTGATAGAAGAGTTATTTGTATAAGCTCTGTGAGGATCCAAATCACGCAAACACACAAATATAGACATGCTACATGATTCTTAGGTCAAATTTACTCAAAACCATGCACCTCAATTCATGCCATGCATGCTAGTAGGTATCATTGATCGGGATCTCATATTAAAGGAAACTCAAATGTAAATGGTTAGCATCCAAAGTTATGCTCGTCATTATTTTAGTTTGTGTTTGCATTGTTTTCTTGAACATTGTCTTTCTTTATGAGTGTTCATTTATATAGATAAATAAAAAATTCTCCTGTACTAAAATACTTTCAACTATGGTAAACTTAAGGGTCACATATGGTTTAGCCAGGGATAGTAAACCGTACTTATTATACTTATATACCCACATGCATTTGCTGTATGGTAACATATGCAACTATGGGTAGAAGATTTTGAAGCAATATAGAATCTTGTGTCATTTGGATAATAGGGATTGCTTGAAGAGAGGGACTAGAGAAGATGCAATAACCTTGTGTAATATGATTGTAAGAAAAGAAAAGACGTTATATCTTTCTAATACAAGTTGTAGGGGCATAATCTGGGCATTTTGAATTGTGAAATATAATCTTGTAGTAATGGATTGTGGAAATATGTAAGCAGCAGCAAACATGTGTTGGTTGTGAATAGTATTATGTCTTACATATTTGAAGAGATTCTCTGGGGGTAAAAAGAGATCATGGACATTACACAATCTGCCACATAATCCCTGTCAAGTTGCAGCACATGGATGGTTGCAAGTTTGGCGATCCCATAGAAACTCAAAGCCTAGGAGTTTTAGAGAGTTCTCAAGATGGTTATCAGGGCTAGTTGGAGAGATGGACCTTCATGGTGATTATCCAAGCCCATTACTGGGATATGAGGTCTCTCCATGCTGCTAAAGGTCCCATTGAGGCCTTATTTCCCACAATGAACTGCTTTGAGATAGAGTAGCAAAGTGTAAGATGGCATACCATTAGTATGTCTAGCTTCGTGTAGCAACATGTAACAGGAAATTTGAGCAGCATAGAACCCTGCAGCAGACATGATTTTAGCCAAATGGCCAGACATCAGTAACGTGATGAGATCAAAATGATTGTGTAGAGTCCAGACCATGATATGGATGGACATAAATATTTAAACAGTGTATGATAGATTGCAACAATATACATACTGTTTCTTCACAAGAAGAGAGTGGGCCTACTTCAGAATACTTTATTTATCATTCAGAAACTTTGAAATTGAGGTGATGTACACTTGTTATGCTCTGAGTGCATATGGATTCTTTAAGTGAAGTTTGAAATATGCAAGAGTTCTTGCAGGTAAAAATGGAAGATGGCAATGGGAGTGGATGCCCCTTTCTTTATCAACTGGAGTCAAGTCAGAGCCTACGAATCACGGTCATGGTTTGCATCTGTATAAGAATCTTCAGCCTTACATACGCCTGCAATCCTTGAGCCCTGTACTTGGGAAACTGGGTACATCTTAGACACCCGAATCTTGCTGCTAAAGGCATTGTTATCAAATGTGTAGAGTTTTCATAAAGTGTGGTCTGTTAGAGAACAAGTTGGCAATGTTTTAAACTTCATCCCCTCAGGCTAGCTAGGTTTGGCAGGTTGCCAGCAGGTGTTACAGTTGTGAATGACCTTCTTTGATGGTGAAGATTTTGGTGTGTGCAGCCCTATGGCCTGAGCTGGAGCTTTCTCTTGAACCTGCTGGAGCAATAACGAGGGAATTTTCAATTGGCAATACTAAATTAATATTTGAAGCTAATTTTAGGGTACTGCATTTTTTTACAGATTCATTTTTTGTTACAAGAGTTCTCTTCTCTTGCTAGAAGTCTAAAGATCCATGACAACCTACATGTTTAGAAAACTTCAAGAATGGCAGTTTTTATGCTGGCACTGCAGATATACAAGCATGTCAGGGATACAAATGGCTGGCCTTGTTGTACCATAAAATTGGATTGGATTCCAGACGAGCTGGTAAACTTGTACTGCTTCTTGCATTGGTTGTGTCTTTCTGTTCCTCATATCAAAAATTGAGGGCCTTATAATCCAATTTCATCTCAAAAGACCAAGGTTCAGAGTAAGCTCGCATCTGGTGCTGTAGCTGCAGAGTACTCTCGGAGATTCAGTATAACCCGAAACAGTAAAGTTGTGAGTCTTAATACTCCAAATCTGGATGTAGAATTTGGTTTATAGAGGTTTGTACACATACACATATGTGGAAGATGTTAATTAAACAATAAAAAGGGGTGATCACCAAAATAATATTTTGGGTAAAGTATTACAACTTTGTGTTTTTATGCAGCTGCTCTTCAATGAAGCCCAAATTCTTTTGCATTATTCAATGTTTCTTTTCAAAGAACTGCAGTTTGGAGATTCCTTATAACTTAGATTTTAGGTTTTTAAAAAAAGAAGGTTTTCTTGGATTGAAGTGTTGAGGATCTGAACAATTGTCATTCCTTATAAAAGGTCCTTTCACTTGCGGTTTTCTGGCTTACAGTTTGTTTTTTTAGCAATGCAGGTGTTGTCTGCTGTTTCAAACAATAAATTAACCACAGAAATTTTTACAAACTGGCCGAAATATTGCTCAGTGAAAATATCAAGAACTTTTGGCTGGGTCAGTACATGTCAATCCTTGCTGTATTCTTTCCTTGCTTTTACAAGTAGGGAAAATTTGTCACTTCAAAGTGTTATCTGTGTAGGCCACCAGAACGGCACCTCCATCTACAGCTGTTTATCTGAAGGCAACAAAAGATAAGGGAAAGCTTAATCGTATCTCTATTGCTCCAGGACACTGGATCGATCCTGGGTCTGAAACCGGAGCTCCTGGGGAACGAGATTTTAATCTTGAAGTAAAGACAGTGCTAACACACACACATATAAACAACTGGAAAGTTTCTGATGCATGCCATCTTTTCAGGACCTAACCCTCGTTCAAATAGGTTGCCGATGCTTTAGAGAAACAGCTAGGTGCGAATGGTTGGAATGTTCTTCGACCTGATCGTGATACACATCTGTCATGGGAAGAGTATCTGGATTGGGTATCCAGACAGGTGCAACTGCTTATTTCTCAACTTACGATTTCTGTTATATCGGTAGAATGGCTGATATCTCCCTCTTAACAGACATGCAAAGGTCTACCTGTTCTGGAGATTCATGGCCAGGTTGAAGATAGTCCTCTCCTGTGACATTTATGGAACAGTTTCATTCTCCTTTGTTGCTGCCTTAACATGTTTTGGCCATTTTGCAAGGACAGGGCTATTACAAGGGTTTCTCTCTCGGTGTTATTGGTAACATAGAATCACCTTTAACCAAGGTTAGCCATATCTTGCTCAAGCAAGTGCTTAGACTAATTCGCTGATTGCTGTTTCTCATGTTCAGTTGTTTCATAGGAGCTGGCAAGGGAATTTGGCTACTATAAAATGAATTGGAGAGAGCTTGGTGTGCCACGCCATGGAGGAGTGATTGTGGAGAGCTTCAATGCTGATGAGGTAAGCTCGAAAAAATGATGTGACACAGCACAAAAACAAGGACCATTACAGTTCACTGTGCTGTATTTATTTGAAGTGCAAAATAAGTTATAGGTTACTGAGCTGGTGTAAGTTTTCATACAACTTAGTCGAACAATCAGGGCCCCAGCAGTGTGAAGCAGTGAGGCCCCCCAGAAAACAGCAAAGCATAGTCAGAGGTAGGCATTTGGAGTCAAAACTAAATGTCAGTGAAATAATAGCGAGGTATTTCTGCCCTAATATGCAGTGAATCTAATCAGCATATTTTATTGTAAAATGCACTGGCTAATAAAGCTCAAGAATTTGACAAAATCCAACTAAGAGTCATGTTGACTCAGTTGGCTAAAGCTGGGCTGAGCCGATCTGCAATCCACCTGCCATGTGTATAGCTGACTGCTTCATCCCATCATGGCATCATGGCATGAATCAGAGCAGGTGTGCTGCAAAGGGCTGCTGAAAATGTTGGGCACATTTGTGTGCTAACTGCAAAATGTTGGGACCTGCCTTTGCAGTTGTAAGATGCATTGCTTCTCTTGCAGTGACCCCAGCTGCCAATGTCTTCACAACACTTCACAGACAAAGTGTCTCTTCTCCCTTAGATTTTTGGAGGAGACAAGTTGGCACCTTCAGATTATGAAGATCTTCCTCTTCTTATGCTTGCAGCAAACATGATTCTAGCAAGTTGATTAGGGTAGGGTTCCAGTTGCTTGCACTTGTTATGGAATGGCACAGGAGATATGAAGACACTATGTTTGGAACTGCCATGGATGATACATGATAGCAACTTGAGAAGCCATAGCCTTAGGTCACAGAAGACAGAGGATTAGACTGAATATACAAGGGCAGTCAAGGGAGCTTCTGCCTCCTGCGCCATTCCTACTCTAGAATTTTCTTAGACAGAGTGGGTTGCCAATTGTCGCAAATGGGGTTAGTGTCATAGCTTGGTGCAATTGCACAATGAGATGCAGCCAGCCCTTATGAGCACCAGGATGCATCTCTGGAGAATTTTGATACTATATGCTGCCATAGATCAGCTTCTGTTGTCTGGCATCGTAGACTGCCATAGTTATTCATTGGGCCCTTTTACTACACATTCTCCCTTAAAGCAGTCAGCCTGGGAGATGTATATTTCCCTGTTTTGTTTTTATCCCTGTTTTTTCCTAAAGCGATGTATTATGAGTAGATGAGCCAGTTCTTGCAGACCCATGAGCTGAACAGAGTTTTGGACATCAATCGATTATTAGATTGTGTATCACAGATGTGATGACGCTAAACTACTGAAGAGGTGTAGAATAACCATGTCTCAAGGGTTGAAGACAGACATCTCGAAGTCTGCAATATATGAAATGCTATGCCACATGGGCACACATGGCACCATGCAAAAGATTTGAGATCTGCAATATATGAAATGCTATGCCACATGGGCACACATGGCACCATGCAAAAGATCACCTCCAAGACCTGACTAACAAAGAACTAGTATTTCATGGACTTTTGGTGTGGTGAGAAAATCTATTACTATCTCTACTTTACAAAAAAGGATACATGTGTCTCATATCAAGGTAGCACTTATACCACAACCTAAATGCAAATAGATGGTCATATAGTGGTAAAAAGATCATGACAGAACAGTATCTGCTTGAGCTTTTTCTAGAGGTTTGTGCTTGTAAATGAGGATTCCTTCTTGGTATCAAACAAACAAGGTCTTAATTGATGGGGCTAAGACCATGTACAATAAGTAGGGAGAGAGGAAATGAGGGTCTCTAATGCTTTAGTAGTCCCAAAGGACACATTTCTATCGTTCTTTTTTCTCATCTTCACCCCTTGTGAAGGCCCTTTTTCTTGGCAAAGCGCTTATTCTCTTTCTAGCATATGAATTTTAAGCCCAAAAAAAAAAGGAATATTGCTGAGAAGTTGCATCCATGATTTCCTTTCATTCATCATCATTGATTTTGCTTTCTAAATGCTCATCATATCAAACACTAGTTTGCTGGGCTGATTTTTGAGGTTTTACATGAGGTGTATGTGTAGAAGTGTTGTTCAATTTGTGGCCTACAATATTGCAATTTGCTACAATTATTGCCTATCGGTGATTTATGACCTTTTGGATACTTCTCATGGCTGATAATAAGTTTTGATGATTGGGGATCATGGGTCCACTAAGAATAAATAGATATTTACGGGATTATTTCAAGACAGGGCTTGCAAAGGCAAGATACATGGTGAGCCATAATTCCACTCATGATACTGACTCCTGCGTGGAACAGTTGGGAGGTAAATCTCTTATAGTTTGCTTGATGGCATTTTGGAAAAAGTAAGAATCATTCTACGTATAGATAGCAACATGAATCATCATATGAAGACCATTTGAATGGCATATACTTTTAGTGAGGGATTGTGACCAGATAATTGAAGTGATGTCCAAGTGGCATTTCCAGATCAGGAATATGACTAGACGCGTAAAGATCGATTAGTTTGCATATCTTATTGTGGCTCCTCAATGTAGGTTCGACAAACTTGTATTAACTGCAAATTGACTGCCAAATCAGAAGATACGGGCTCCAGTCACCATTCAGGGGCCGGCATGATCCATCCCAAAGCCAACACAACAAAGCTTTACTTTTCTTTGTTTGCACTAATTAATTAAAGCCCTGATTGCTAGGCTTCTCCACCTCAAACTGTTTTTGTTGTCTTTATTCTTGAAAAGATAGTGCTTAGAGAGATTATCAAGATTCGAAACCTCAGTGTCCTTTCCTGCAAGTTCTGACCCTGAGCAATGACTGATTTAGGTGCTGCAAATGGCACCCTGGCATCGATTGTGGGCAGCAAAGCACATTGCGAGTCGGATTGCAAGTAGTGTTGAGAATGCCAGCTATGAAGGTCGCGTCTCACATGGGATTCATGTAGATACCAGAGCAAGAGATGATGACATCTTCAAGCAGTGTGGGGTTTCTTAAAGAGCGTCTTTTCATCCAATTCTTTCCTTTGAAAATTGAAATAACCGATGAGATTTCTGAGCAGCCAATAAGGGTACATGATTGCCGAGTACAGAATCAGCCTATCTTCTCCATCTGTATGAAGAGGTTTTTGAAGTGGGTGATATACACTCGGGCCTTTGAGGAAGCCTCTCTCACAATTCAAATGTTTGGAAGATGTTCAATCCTTCGTAGGCCCTGTCAGTTTGGAAGATGTTCTGCTGGAAGCATCAAATGGAAGCCCTGTCAATTGTGCGGTTCAAAAATCAGGGTTTCTGTTGGATGAAGAACCACAAAGCCCTCTTTTTGTTTTTGGTTTTATGTCAACCTTCAGAATGCCATTTTCAACCTAATTTGGGATAGCTATTTCTGAACTTTTGAGTTATCTATTCGAGGTTATTGTCACTAAAAGTCGCCAAAGTCTCATGCATTTACTTCATATGTGCTTTCGTCCTTTATTTTTTCCTTGCCCTCTTATGATAAGGGGTGGAGAATTTGCCTTTGTACAAACAAAACTCCGAAATGATGGTAACAAAAGTGCAATTAAGAGCATTGATTGTCATGCCATCGTGGAAGAAATTTGATGCTTATTGAGAGCAATTCTAGAATTTGAAGGACAACCCAAATTTTTAATTTGAAGGGCTGTACTTAAACCACAATTTTGTTAAAGAGATTGGAAGGTACATTACTCTTATATGAAGTATAACCTTATTTTGAAGGGCAAATTTATCTCTATCTTGGTGAAGGATAAACCCCCCTTGGGAAGGGTATTGCAGCCTCGAATTTGAGCTCTAATTGAGAGAGAGAGAGAGAGAGAGAGAGAGAGAGAGAGAGAGAGTCTCAAGTGATTCTTCAATTAAAGCTCAAATCTCTCTTTCTCATTGAAGGCTAGAGCTCAAATTTGAGGTTGTAGTACCCTTCCTCTAACCTTTGATTGAGAGAGAGAGAGAGAGAGAGAGAGAGAGAGAGAGAGAGAGAGTGTGTGTGTGTGTGTGTGAGTGAATGAATTCGATGTTGTGGTAGTGATTCTCTTAACCTTTCAAGAGTATCCCAATGTACCCCCCCCCCCCCCCCCCCCCCCCCCCCCCCCCCCCCAACCCCCAACACACCCACCTGCACGTAAGCATAGAATTTGATGCTTATTGAGAGCGATGCTAGAATTTGAAGGACAGCCCAAAATTTTAAATTAAATGGTTGTACTAAAATTGCAATTTTGTTGAAGAGATTGGAAGGTACATTACTCGAATTTGAGCTCTAATTTTGAGAGAGAGAGAGAGAGAGAGAGAGAGAGAGAGAGAGAGAGAGAGAGAGAGAGTGTGTGTGTGTGTGTGTGTTTGAATTCGAGGTTGTAGTAGTGTTTCTCTAACCTTTCTATGGCATGCCAATATACATTTCCCCTTCCCCCCTCCATCCACCCACCTGTAAGTGTAGCCATGATGTGTGAATTTGTTTATTGAGATGTCTAGTAGACCATTGATAGCTCTAGCATCTAGAAGTGGAGGCAAACACCCTTGCGTGGCTAAGATCCCCTACTAAACCTTGCCATCCATGTGTTGCATTGGCTCCGTAAGTTTCATGGGTTTAACAAAGGAGCAAAGAGGCGAAGTATCATTGCTACAAGCATAGGAGTGCTTGTAGTAATGGTGATGGCAAGGGCGGTCGTGTCACGAGCTTTACTTATGAGATGGTGGACTCAAGGCAACAAATGATAGTGGGGGCTTTGTTAGACATCAAGTATGCAATAGATTAGTTTTGGTAAGATGGTTAGAGTTCTCTCTAATGTTGGAGGTGCGCATCAACTAGTGTTTGGAAAAAATATTATTAAGAAACGTACATGGATTTCATTGGAAAGTTTTAAACTAGCATATGGAGCAATTTAGACATATTTTTAGAAATTTACCATTTCAAAAATGTTTATTTTACAAGCAAAAATTATTTTAGGTGCAAGTCTAATAAGTTCTTAAAGCTAATTGATTGTGATAAGTTGAATACCACTTTTCAAATTGGTGCAAGTTATGTCTCAAAGCTATGGACTGTCACGAGAATGTGAAATTTTGAGATGCTTTAATCTTGTCGATAACATTAAATTAAGTTACTAATCAAATGTGTAAGATTTTTTATCACATGTGATGCACATAGCGGTTATTTCATGGTAACAAGCCAAGGATCTCGAGGATGTAGTGGGTGTTAAAGGTAAAAGTTGTGATAAGTTATGCTAGCTACGCTTTGGGGATTAGTTGGTGTTAGTTTTAACCTTGGGACAATTGTTTGGCTAGTAAGTATTAGTAGTGATACTAGCGAGAGACTAGCATTAATTAATACTAGTCTAAGGATCAACAGAGATTGGGGATCACTCCAAGTTGCAAATGGTATAGCCAATTTAATTATAAATAGATATATTTAATTTTGGATAAGATAGAAAATATTGAAATTAATTTTTAAAATTATTTGATTCTAATAATTAATTTAATGGTTGGATAATAGTGAAAAATGGATTTAGAAGGTTATCGCTTAGTAAAAATGCCCATGTAAATTGAGAAAATGTTTTTAGGGATTGGGTCTCAGTCATTCAGGTAGTTTTCAACTATTGGGAGAGAGAGAAAGGATTGTTGATCATTTTCTGAGCAGAAAAACAACAATTGGCTACATGCGATAGCCATCTGGGACTTTCTAGGGGCATGCAACGACAGGGAGATGTTCTAGGGTTTGTCGACAATATTGCTTATTAGGCGACAATAGTTTGGGGGT
This sequence comes from Lygodium microphyllum, assembly GCF_053477565.2. Classification (NCBI taxonomy): domain Eukaryota; kingdom Viridiplantae; phylum Streptophyta; class Polypodiopsida; order Schizaeales; family Lygodiaceae; genus Lygodium; species Lygodium microphyllum. The sequence goes on along the minus strand of NC_141150.1, from coordinate 111,164,808 downwards.
GCTTGGTAATAGATGACTACATTAAATGCATGTTGGAGCAGGAAACACGCAAATTTTAGGGTTTTCTCGTCAAGAAAATAATAATTTTCTCTCATCTTGGTTTTCTCTCACCTTCTCCAGGCCATTCTCATGAGATCCCAACTTATCTTAGCCATTTGGAGTAGATCTTAGCCAAATTTGGTGGTTAGTAGAGGAAATTCTGTTGTAAATCCTAGATTTTTGTAAAAATTAAAGTTTAGCAATCACCTTGGGATATGTGCCGTCAGTAGAAGGCATTGTACATTAAAATCTGCACTTGCAATTTGTGGTATTGATAGGGATTTCAGATGCTAAGCTATCTATTGTAAATTTGGGGCAACATTTGGCTAGTTGGGATCTAATTAGAGCAAGTATTGGGTGAAATTCAAGGGAAAATTTGCTCAATTTGTTTGCTAAATTGTTGGACTAGCAAGGGGCTTTTGGATAAGCCAAGGAGATTATGAAATATTGGCTTGTAATAAACCCATTGGCGATTGAAGATAAAGAAATACCAAAAGGGGCGTTAGTTTTGGGGTCAACAAGGTGTCCATTGTCCAAGAATTATAGGTAAAGTGTGTATTTCAATTTATGTTTATTTATTGATTGTTGTAATTAAGTGCTTGATCAAGGAATTACCACGCTCTCTAAGAAGGAAGGTTAGTATCATGGTTCCATTGCTAGAATACCACTCAATCCCTTGATTTGGTAGGTTCGAGGTACTTGATCGTAAGCCAAAGCTTTGTGCTAGTGCTATAGTGAGATGGAATCAAGTAGTGATGATGCCTCTCAATATAGACATTCGCATGCGAAAGAAGGAGATGCAATGCATGATCTTGAACAAGGCTCAGACCATGGACAATGAGTTGAAAATGTTGCTATTGGGCAAGGTGTAGGGTCTTTAAGGCATAATGAGATTGATGTGACCAACAAAGTGAAGAGGAATTTGATGACTAGTTCAATTATCGGAAGAGGACATTAGCCAATCTCTTTGCTAAATTAGCAAAGGATTCTCAATTCAACTGATTTTTGGATGCTCTAAAGAAGGACAACAAGGGTAAGAAGAATAAGTCATCTTCCACATGTTCAAGATAGCAAGGTGCATTAAAAGTAATACCAAATCTTTCACTTGAAGCTTCCAAAGATGCTAATGAAGCAAAATAGTTGGTACCTATGTGACAAGGAATGCAAATGCAAGATCATCATGAAAATGCTAATCCAATGAATTTTGGATAGTCGAGAATGCATGCTATGATGGGACAACTAGGATACTTTGGTGGTAGTATGATTTTTCACGCTATGGTTAAACAAGGACTTTATACGGGAATGTATGGCACAAATTTGTATGATATGTAATAGCCAAAGCATGGTATTCAATGCTCAATGTATTTGGGTGTGGCTAGAAATGTGCAAAACCCTATGGATGGTAGCATTGGTTTGATGCATGGAGCACAAAGTAGCATGTTTGGTAATACAACTGTATCCTTGAACATTTATGGGGCTCAAGGAATGAGTGCTGGTCATGCAAATGTTCCGTTTGGTGTTGATTTTGATGTAAATTTAGCAAGTGCACTCTTTTTGTAGTAGCCAGGATATGATAACTTGACACCCAAAGGGGCATAAAAAAACTATGGTGAGGATGGAAAAGTACTGAAGTTTGAGTCCTTCAGTGGTGCACAAGGTAGTTTGAAAGCTTTGACTTTAATTTAGTAATTTGATACAGCCTATTTAGGGGGGGAACTTTACCGATTCTTCAAAGATTCGATTGATAGCCACTTTTTTAAAGGGGAATACATTGCAATGGTGGTCCACTCTTTTGATGCAAGATAGAGCACCGTCAATATGGATACAAATTGAGAAAATTTTTGCATTGAATTGGTTGACAAGTACCTTTGAGGTGGACATCATGACAACTTGGAATAAGCTAGATGCTAAGGAATGCAAGAATTTGGAGCAATACAATTTTTTTTTTTTGGGATGCATTGCTGCCAATCACTTCTTATCACCTCGTACCCATTAATGAGAAAATGAAAAAATATGTTTGTGGGATGTCTTAAGGGACTAAGGATTTTCGTATTAAATCCACTATCTCTAGCATGTCTCAACTCATAGAGACTGTTGCTACAATCGACGCTTTGTTGCATGGGAAGGATTCATGCTTTCTAGAGAGTGGGGATAAGCGGAATAAAACGTTTTTTAAGGTTGAGAAAAGGGGAAGATCTGAAATTAGCTTAAAAAGAGGCCAAAATAGTAAATAAAGGACTCAAAAACATTGATACAACATAGGAAATTGATGGTTACTAATAAATGCTTTATTTGTCAACAACAGGAGGGTTACATTGCAAGGGACTGTCCCAATAGGCAACAAGTCGGAAAATTAAAAAAGCAGGGAGATCATAAGGGGAAAAAAGCTCAAAACATTAGTGGGATTAGTATCCCATATTCTTAGTGATGAGCCCAATGATGATGTTACTAAGTTGTGTAGAGCGTGGGGCAAAATTAGGGATCACCATGCATTGATATTCTTTGATAATGGTGCATCGACTAATTTCATCACTATAGACATGGCAGTTCGTTTAGGCATCAAAGAGGATGAGATAATGGGATCCATGGGGGAAGTTGAAATGGCATGTAAAGGCCATGTAGAGCCCGTCACACCACACTCATTGGAAAGCATCAGTTGCATATATAGGGATATGAAAATAGTGAAGAGTTTTTCATTGCTCCACTTGAGGGTTGTGATGTGTTGCTTAGTATGCCATGGTGTCACCATATGCATGTAGTGATTGACTCATGAGCAAAAGAGATCACTATGTAGCATAAGAGAAACTCTCACACTCGTTGTAAAGTTAAAAGGGAAATTTGTCTCTGTTATATCTACGACTGCTATTTCTAAAGTAATGAAAAATCATCTTTCAACATACATGGTTTTTAACTAAGGATAAGGATAATAGTGAGAATGTTGGGAATATGTCTAAGTTAGAGAAGGATGGCATATCATTTTTGAAAATGTATATTGATTGCTTCTCTCAATCACTTCCAAGATAGTTACCGCTTGAAAGGCTTGAAGATCACGGCATAGATCTTATCCCTAGAAGTAGCCCACCTAATAAACTACCCTACAGAGTCAATGCAACAAACTTGGTAGGAGGAGATTATGAGTTCCGTGAATGAGCTATTAGAAAAATGACTGATTCAACCCAACTCATCTCCTTTTTGTTCTCTAGTACTTTTGGTGTAGAAAAATAATGGTTCATGGTGTATGTGCATTGACTATCATCCTTTAAACAAGATTACAATAAAGAATCGGCTTTTGATCCCTTAGATTGATGATGTTATGAATAGATTGTAGGAAGCAGCCATATTTAGCCACATAGATTTGAAAAGTGGATATAATTAGATATGCATTAGACAGGAGGATGTGCCCATACACATTTCAGGACATCTTTTGGATTATATGAATTTTTGTCATGCTCTTTGGACTTACAATGCTCATGCCACTTTCAATCGGATGATGGATTGTATCTTCAAGCCACATAGAGGATTTTTGGGCACTTTCTTTGAGATATGATTGTCTATTCAAAGAATGAGATAGAGTATAGAAAACACTTGGGCATTGTGTTCAATGAACTGTGTAAGCCTAGATAGGTTACCAATGATAAAAAAAGTAAATTCTTTTTGCATGAGATTCACTTTTTGATGCATATTGTATTAGCTGATGGTATTTGTATGGACCTTGCAAAGGTTGAGGCAATACAATCATGGCCACTTTTGAGAAATGTACATGAGATCCCTAGCTTCTTGGGTTTATGTTCTTACTACATGAAGTATGTATACGAGTTAGCTGAAGCTGCATCTCCATAGCATGCTTTGTAGAAGAAGAATGTACCATTTAGATGGATAACAATGGAAATTCTAGCATTTGAAAAGTTAAAGGAAAAGATCACTTTAGATCATGTGCTTGTGTTATTCGATCTAAGCAAGTCATTTTGATTCAAGGTGATGTATGTGGTAACAACATTGGGGTTTTTATTATGTAGGATGGTTGAATTGTGGCTTATGAAAGCCAAATTCTCCATTATGTAGAGAAAAATTTATAGATCTATGTGAAAGAGCTCTTGGCTGAGATTCATGCACCATCAATATGTACCATCAATAAGTACTTTCTTTTTACCATTCTTTTTACCATCAATATGTACCGTCAATGAATGTATGTAACATTCTTTTTACCATTAATATGTACCATCAATAAGTACTTTCTAACGCAAAGCTCCATTTGAGGTGGTTGAAGGTGGCAAGAAGGTACTACTTATCTTGTAAAGACTAAGGATAAGATCTTTGAGGTTGATCATTATGTGGAAAATTTGGATGTAGCCTATGCAAAGATAAAGTTTGCACTTCAGAGATCACAGGAAAAGCAAAAGAAGGCACTTGATCCCCATAGACGTGCTTAGTTGTTTACAGAGGTTGATTATGTATTGCAGTGTTTTGAAAATGTAAGGATGAAAAAGATGAAAGGAAGAGAGAAGTTGTATTCGAAGTTGAGTATGAGATACTATGGGCCCTTCTAGGTGTTGGAAAAGATTAGCAATGTGGCATATCGACTGAAATTACCTCCACATTGGCAGATACACAATGCCTTTCATGCCAGTTTATTGAGGCCTTTTTGTGGCGATGTGCTTGAGGATGTATCTACACAAATTCAACCTGAGGTCGAGGAGCTGGATGAGATCTTGGTACTTGAGCAGATCTTAGCACATAAGGAAAGGAATGTCTGAGGTAAAGTTTTCAAGACATACTTGGTGAAGTTTTAGAATTATTCACTAATGGATGCAAAATTGATGGAAGAGGATGACTTGGTAGACCATAATAAGGTGTTACAACTTGAGCTAGATGTCTTTTGGTTAGAGCTAACTTCATCGGGCTCAATCAGGTGTTCAATAGAGTAGGGGTCCGAAGCACTGCCTGGTGCTCAAGGGGAAGGTAGCAGCTCCACTCCTCCAATTGTGCACACCTTTTGTATGTGGTGGATCTTTGATCTATTCAGCATACATCCAAGGTACTGTGTTGATAGTATGTTTGGCCATGGGATCACTACTCAATATACTAGTCACTATGAGTATGCATATAAGAATGGTTATTACTGCGGCTATGAGACTATAGTTTTGCATTAGTTTGGCATGATTTTTTGCATCAATTTGACATAAAATTTTGAACTTCAGCTCAAATTTTGCATCAGATGAAGAACAATTAGTGATTTTTTGGGATCAATTAGTTTGTGAGAAGCAAGATTGAGAAAGGTAAGCAACAACATTACAAACTTCTCTATTACAACTCGTTTGGGCATTATTAATTCTACATCAAGACATGTTTGAGAATGTCTTGCCTCAAGCACTATGGTTTCAAAAAATATAAGAAATATATTATCTACATGCTATATGAAGGCATCGGAGCTCATGATGCTACACAAAATAATATTCGGTACTTGAGATAAGACATTTGGGAATGCATCTCAATGCAAATTAATTATGGTCAAAGAATCAACAAGAGAGAAGTTTGTAATGTTACTGCTGCACTTTCTCAATCTTGCTTCTCATAGGCTACAACAAGCCCCTTCAGGACCAAGAGTACCTTGAAGTTATGATACGAAGAACCTTCCTCGGATGTGATTTGCTTAGCAAGTCTCTAGCTTATTCTTAGTAAGTCTCTAGCTCTATTAGAGCAACTACTCTCATGCCTCAACCTTGTTAAGACTATGCTCGTTGACTAGTGGCCAGTAGAACATTGGAAATCCCTCTTGTCGACAAGTTTTCCTAGATGGAGTTCCAACTACCATGGGTGAGAAAGGGCACAATGGCAGTTCCCAATATAGTGATGCTTTCTAGTTTCATTATTTTTTGCAAGTCAAAATCACCATGAGATGGGGCCTGAGCGATAAAACCTACAATTGGAGGAAGAGGGATTCACTTACTCAATAAAAGCTTTTTAGCAAAAGGACCTTTACTGTTACATATCTCTAGGTAGTTTTCACAATAGGATTGTAACATTAGCAATTGTTGCAATGGTAGAACTTAAGTAAAAGTATCCTGAATCCTTTATTTGGTCTATCTATACCTTGCACAAAAAAAAATTATTGGTAAAAATTGATCAACCATGGATTTGGGAAAATTACAAGAGGAGCCAATATCTATCACTAAAGCTGTGTCTTACCATGGATATGAGAGACAAAGACAAAGACAAAGACAAAGACAAAGACAAAGAGATGAGAGAACATGTTTAGAGAGCTTGATGATTTTGGCTTGCAAGCAATAAAATGCTTACAAATAAGACATGTTAAAGATTATAAAGTTAGGATTTCCTTGGTTGCTTTGATCTAGGTAACAACCGAGTGGTTGCCCACATTAATATTGCTCACTTCTCAATAGAATCCAGGTAATAACTTGGTGGTGGCTATCCACATTAATGTTGATGAAAATTTGTTATAATTGCCATAATATCATTGGCAAGTATTATATTTGAAATTCATAAAGTCTCCAATGTCCTACTATTCAAGTTGGTGACTTCAACACAGTTGAAAATATCCATGTACATTTCTCAATAAAGGGCTAATAGTTGTTAGAAAAGAAAAGGAGTTGTGGAACAAGTGCAAAATTTTCCATGGCCTCATTGATATAAGTATAAATAGTGGCCATATCTGGCAAGGTAAGAAAGAAGCAACACATATGACTTATGTCTCCATCTTGAAAATAAGAGTGATCAAGGAGACATACACCTATAAGAAGAACTTAAATAAGTTAAATCTTGGACTCAAACGAGAACTGAAAAGAAAGACGAAAAATATCCACTTCTTCACCAAAAGCTAGTGGGCAAGAAGGAAGGCTGATAACTCAATTGGTGATATGTTCTCTTTGAATTTAAAAAAAAACAAAAAACATTATCCTCCTCCTTATAAAGCCAAAGAGTATCATAGCTCAAGTCAATGCCAAGAACCTGATAGAAACAATAACTATTTTCCACAATTTTCAATCCCACAACCAATACCAACCCAAAGATCACTCTAACCATAGGTCAAGTAGCTCCAATTAAGAAAAATTAAGTACCTAATCCTTGGTTAATGTCCTAGATGGAGACTTCACAAGACTTGAGCAATACCATCATAGACTCCCTAGTGAAAGGAAAGAGCCTTGCATTAGTGGCCTTTCTAATAATAAATTCCTAATCAAACCATTACCTTTAATCTATAAGGAAGCCATGGAGTTTGGAGCCTATCAAACTCATCCACAAAGGGGATGAGAAGGAATTGTTGGCAAATACACAACATGTCTTACCTCTATGTATAAACTTTATGCAAAAAGCCTTAGCAAGAAGACTCTTCCTCCACCTCGATGTTTTAGGTTCCATCATTGCACTATGGGAAGGAATAAAGCATAACCAAAAAACACTTCAAGATTTCATCTTTTAAAAATTGATTTTGACAAAGCTTCTGATAAGTTGGGATGCAATGGCATCTTCCACTCTTTCAATCAAAGAAGATTTATCAAGTCTATAGATGTACCTTTTGGTATTACCAATGCCAAAGTTGTAGATGGTGCAAAGATGATTGATTCCTTTCCCTTAAGAACATCTATTAGAAAAGGATGCTTTTTGGATCCTCTCCTTTTTCCCATAGTTGCAAATGCCCAATAATAGTTTATTCAATTTGAAATAGAAGCTAGAAAACTCAAGGGTATTCAAATTCCCAATTGAACATTATCCCCAATCATGAATATGGTCCTCAATCAGTTTGCAAATGATGCAAACAATACAATAAAAATTGACCCTAATCTATTTTCTCACAAACATTCTCTAAAGCATTTACATCATTATCAACCCAATGGACACTAGAATCAAAACCTTCTTCCATGACCCCCCTAAACAGTTGCTTGAAGTAGGGTGTAAGACCATCAAGGAAGGAAAGGTATTTAAATTGTGAGGTATACCAATGGAATTTGGTGTAACTGTAAAATAAAGATAGGATTGATACTTAACAAATGCAAAAAGAAGTTGAATATCTTAAATGTCTATAAACAAACTTTGCAAGTAGAATAATTGTTTTAAGTGACATTTACATATCCCCTCAATCATCTACTTCCTGTCCTATTGGACACCTTCCAAGGCATGACTAAGTTAACTTGATACATTATCCAACATTTCCTCTAAACCGTTGATGGAGATAAATTTCCTCTAAATTGGCGATGACTAAGAATCTCCTCTTAACCACTAATGGAGATAAATTAAAGCTTCCAAAGCAACAAGCAAGATATATACTTTCCTTGAAAAGAATGGAGGCCTAATACTCCCTAATCTCAATACTCATGCTACTAAACATGCAACCAAGTAGAGAGCCATGAGCTTTTACATGATGGAGGAGGACTAGGGCTATCTTATTGCATGCCAATTCCTCTAGCTTCCAAACTATAGTATGTGTAAAATGGAAAAACCATCTGGCCCTTATTGTAGCATTCAATGGACTACAAGTAAAGGCCAAATGCTACTCAAACCTGGTTAAATGCTTATGGAAGCCTGGCTCTTATAAAAATGAAACATCTCCCTAAGCTCCAACCATAACTTTTACTTTGATATAGAGATGGTTCCATTTGTTTCAACATTTTTGGCAATAACATTGACCACCAAACCATAAATCAACCTATAAGCATCACCCGATTGAAAGATATATGGGTCAAAGAAACTAGGGATGTGATTATTTACCAACAATATCACAAAGAAACTAGGGATATGATCATTTACCAACAATAGCACAAAGAGAAAATAATGCTTCCATGAAGGAAAGAACCAAGCTATGAGACCCCTACAAAAATTTGTGTATGAATTTAGAAGGTAAAATCAATCCTAGAGGTCTAGAGCTTGGAAAAAAAAGTAGTCTTCTATCACTCCCTAACCTCCAATCTCTCAAGGATGAAAGGACCTTCAAAATACGAATTTAAACAAGATATCCACAATTATAGTAATGAAATTGAGACAATCCTCCATTTGTTTATTAATTCTAAGGCTAACCCTAAATTTTAATGATTTTCAAAATGGCTAAATTTATCTTATCGCTACACTAGCTTGAATTGTAAAGAAATTCTTCTTGGAGAGATCTATGGGATCCCACCAATTATTTGGAATTGAATTAGATGTTTCTACTAATGGCATATTTGGTTATTCAAAATTCATATAAAGTGTTTCACTCCATATACTCTGTCCCTCCATACTCTCTAAAAAAGGATATTATAATGCATTTGATTTAAATGGCTCTTGAAACATCAACATGGGAGGAGGACTCGGCTTCAAACCAAGAATAATGAAAGTTTAAAAGTCAACCAATTGGACCAAAATATTGACACATTTACTGTACTGTTAGACATTAGAAATAGGATCTAGTAGAAGTCTAGCAAGAATGCTTTTGAGTTCACTATTTGGTTACACCACATTTTTTCTCGGATCAACTTGTTTACCCCTTGTATTGAGTTGGTAGTACTACCACGTATCATTGCACAAAGCGCTATTGTTATGCCTATGTAGTAATACATAGGGTTAGGCTTCCCTATTTAAAAAGCCAATTATGTACAACTTTTGTTCTCCACTATACATATTGACCTTTTTTTTGTGGAGAAAGGCATGAAAGTTTGAAAGATGCCTTGAGAGTGTACCCAAGGTTTGAATTCATGCACTTATGTACACAAACACACATTCAAACCACTTGAGCTACAACCTTGTTGGCTACATATCGAGACCTCTAGAAAACCAACTAGATTTTCATTACCAAAAGGGGTAGAGACCGAGGCCGTGGCGGCAGGTCAAGACTCTTTTAACTAGCTAGCTTAACCTCTAGGGAATGGTAGCATTCCTCGTGAGATTAGTGCTTGAGTCCTATACACTCACTACGCAGCATGTCGTCGCATTGTAGGTGAAGCAACACATGCACAGGATGACAAACAAAGCCACCATGTCAAGGCTCCATGATACTTAGGCCATGGGTTCTAATAGATTTATAGTCTATCGCTTTTAACCACTTAGCCACTCTTGTGGGTGGCTTGGAACCCCATCGATGAAAACTTTCCACTCATATCCAAGCTATGAGAAACATGAATCCAGTAGCCCATGGTAGTCTAAACCCATTCCAAAAGAGAAAAGAGGGAAAATTTAATCTGATGTTGCTTTTTAGTATCATATTATTGGAAGTCAAGATTGGAATTCAACCCTTTGGAATTCCAAAAAAACAAAAAGAAGAAGAAGCAGGCTTAATGGTTTTTTTCCAGTTGGTTCCACATGCCGATCCAAATTATAACACTGGGTTTCAGAGAGTTCCCACATGACATAGAAACTTCCATTTGAAAAAATAAAACTGATACCAAGCACCTTTTTTTTACAAACCATCATAAATATCACAAACATCGCTTGGAATAATAGAGAAAAAGTTAGATCTAGAAGCTTTAAAACAACCATTGGTCTCGTTAAAATAAACTTTGAGATTTTGGAAATTGGAGGGCTTGTACCACTTGCATTTGGAAATCTACTAGCAATGAAAAAGCACCTAATGGATGCCAAATAATAGAAAAGAAGTATGTGCTTTGGGTTCAATCTTTGATTGTAAATCTTGTTAGTGGTTGTTTTGCTTACGGTTGTTAGTATGTTATGCCGATACCTAATAAGTTCCTTTCTTTCCAGTCTATCAGATGCACCGATCGTCAATTCTTGCTGAACTCGATGCTAGTTTTTAACTAGGAAGAATAAGATTTTATTTTTGTGCCTCCACCCAATTATTCAAAATGATGGGGTCTAATAATTGTGATCTCTTGAAAAAAACCAAATTGATTTACGGATCTTTCTTAACTTTACAAAATACTTTAATTAGGCTGGAAACTGCTTTTGATTTAGCTCCATCTTTTGTTGGATATATCATTTTTAAACCAGTAAATCCATACCCTTGGGGTTATGCTTGTGGTTTTCTTAGTAACACAACTGGTACTCTGCATCTTCACGAAGAATTCAATTTCCTCCTTCACCCCATAAGCATGCAACCATCGATCATGCACTCATTGAGATTTGACTAGTGATAGTATGTCAAAACCATATGCGACTTTACTTTTAACATCTTCCATCTATCGAAAACCAAAGGATTCATTGCAATGGATTGTGATAAGTGAGTTGAAGATATGAGAGATTAATGGAAAGTGGTAGTGATACAAGAATTCTTTTATTTTTTATTTGAACACCACTTCCTTTCATTGCTTAAGCACATTCACCACTTTGCTTATCTGTTGTGGCAACTAGATTTTAGTGTTTTTTTGAATTGAGTAGGCCCCTCAGTAAAGGTATCGATATGTCTTGCCAAACATCCCTTTGTGAAAGGAAAAATTAAATGAATTCTTGTAGCACTCATGTAGATCTTTGCAAAAAAGGGATTCTTGCCGAAAGGGCTAATTAACCAAAATGAGCACTAAGACGAAAGCTAGGAGAGTGAATGGGATTAGATAACCCAGTAGATCTAGCCATAAACAATGGATACTAACCACTATGGGTATCAACCCGGCCATGGTAGGTGATGTTGGGAGAGGACGATGGTTGCTTGGGGAGCGTGCTTTTTTGAGATAATGTATTCTCAGCTTGGCTTTTTTTTCTACCATCTGATTTATAATAGAAGTTAGCACATGGATTCTCCATTAACATTTTGATTTTTGAAAGCATTACACTAAAGAGCCAATCATCCTCCATCTACAATACTTGGAGCTCACGACCCTGACAATTGATAGTAAGATCCACAGTTGTACTATCATGTCTATTTTAGTGAAGGTATGATCATTCATGCTTGAGCATCCTCTATCTATGATGCTTAAATACCAAGCATAAAGTTTATCACACAACAAAGTACTTATATTTAGAAAGAAAAGTTAACTAAGCAACCAAACTAGGTTAACACGTACAACCAAGTCTAGGTTATGGGGTCTTGTTCATTAGACAAGTTGAGGTGGGTATTGGTAATTTCACCCATCTCTTGGGAAGTCCTTGCCAAAGGGGAATGAATTAGGTAGGGAAACAATGGCTCCAAAACAAGAACCTCACTGTTGTATTTAGTAATCTCTTGCAAATATTTTTTCCATGGGTCTATAGGTCACCATCCAATTCTTCTTTAGATTCTCCTAAGATGACTTGTAAACCCTTCTTTTTCTATCTACCCACCCAAATATAGATGATGATACACATCACGAGGAAAAGGCAACTATACCCTACTACTTGGGCAAAGAATAGCTACATAGCAATGTGACCTATGGCTCTTAAGAGACACACTTGAGTGGAACCATATGCCTTTGCATAGCCTCATCTATAGGCCTTCACATTTTCCTAGCACTTCTCAAAGGTCTCGGGAATAGTGCTTAAAGCATAGGATATCCATGCCCTATAAACACGTTGAAGAACTTAATCATGTATGCTTTTTTGGGCTGATTCATGGGGGTACCTCCTCTAACAATATTAACATGGATACATCTACAATCTTGCTAATATCGCCGCTCTGCCTCCTGCAACTCCATCACTCCGCCTCCCTCCATCACGCCCAACATTAGCCCACCCACAACTCCATCACTCCCGCACTCCGACAAGTCCACCAGTCATCATAGACCAGTACGTAGCCACACATCACCTCACCATTCAGTGCACAGGGGGGCGATCGATGCAGCTTCTCCAGCTCCTCAGCTCAAATGTTGGCAATGGAGGTGCCAGACCATCAGCCACATCGCCTACATGGGCGATCAACGCAACCTCGCCTGACCATTCACGTGGGCGATCAACGCAACTTCTCTTAACTCCTCTCAAATGTTGGCAATGGCAGCTACTAATTACGACATGCTGATCCAGGACCAACCTCCAAGCTGCGAGTTGCTGCTGCCACGCGAGCCGATAGGAGCTCAAAGGGGCAAGCGGAGGAATTCATCACCAAGTTCAAGGAGCACATGCAACTACATCAGCAAGAGTCCAGCTTCATGCGCCATCACCTTCATCGTACTCTCCTTCTGCTCCCTACCCAAATTACCAAGCCCATAGACCAATTGAAAACTCACAGAGAAGGAGGGAGGGAAGGATGTTTACTTGCATGGAAGTTGGCTTCGTACTGATCAATTTCATGGGATTGATTGTTTATAAGGATTGAGGATTGAGCTTGAGTTCTGTTGGACGTTGCTTGCGGTTGATACTTTGTTAATAGCGTTGCGTTTCAAAGCGTTAGATTTTTAAAGCTGATCAAAGTTTTACTCCACCTTTTTGCTATTATTTTAATATTTTATCTTCTTTTTGTTACTCGATTAGATTTTAATTAAAAATTTCAGTCCAAATTTTTTAAAAAAATATAAAAGAAAAGCCATCATTAGCTATACATATAAAATGAGAACATAATTAGTTTAGAGGAGGAGAGGTGTTGTGATTTGAGACTCTGTTGAGTTAAGACTATGAGTGATTTTTGATATTTGAGTTTCACCGATAATTCTCATTAAGAATCCTCTCACGAGACAGGCTTTTTATTGCATATAAGCTCTTGACATGTCTCAAATTCTCACATTCCTCGCACATGTATGCCAAAATTGCAATTCATATAAACCAACATAGGTGCACATTCTTTTGACTTCATAGAGTTCAATATGCTTGGTAAGATTTTTGTGCTACACAGGGTGCATGAATACATGTTGCACCAATATCTCTATCACTCACAAGGTGAGATTCAATATTCCTTTGTCTAAGAGTTGAAATTCCACCTTTTTAATGCTTTAATACATCTCGAATTCTAGATGCTTTCATCTTGAAAGCTCTATTCAGACTTTAGACTTGGATGCATGTGCATACAAGATGAACAATGATATGTATAAATGATCCCCTTCCCTTCCTCATATTTTCTATTATGCACTTCTATTGAGAGAATACTCATTCTTCTCTCGAGCATTATGACCTAGGCGATACATGCAAATAATTGTATATTAAATCCTAAACAATATGTATTTTAATACTGAATAATAATCACAAATATGCCATACAAATATTAATGGCATCAAGAGACATTAGGCATTTTTGTAGTTAGACCCAAACATTAGAACCAAAACACATATATAAATGTACACCAATGTAAATATGGATTGAATTTGAAACTATCACATTCATTATCATGTTTACATGAAATAGAATGAAACAAGATGCACCTAAATACTTAAAAAGATAATTTCATAGAAAAGAAAATCCATTATTGAATAGAGACTATTTTGACTCAATACATTTATGTGAATACATGGGTAATACATAGTAATAGTTAGAAGGATGCAACCAAATGGCAAGCACATTTGAATGGACACATTTGATCGACACCTAAGATGTTCTATGACTCAATACATCATGTGATATATGGATAATATGACATAAAAGTTACAAGACTGGTAGCCAAATGGCATGGAGATTCGAATAGGCACAAGGAACTAACACTTCAAAGGATTTTTTACCCCAATTTCAAGTACACCCACTTTATACAACATAAAGGAAGAACTCACAACAGAAAAGAAAATTGAGAGTTACATGATTTACCTAAACTTTTATTGCACCTACACGTTGGAAAAAACATATCAACAAAAAATAACTAATCAGTCACATAAAATATAGCAATGCAAAAAATAGCAAATTTACATATAAGCAAATTCTCAAAAAGACAAGATGGATTCTTTGCACTTACCCTATGTTGATTATTGTAAAAATAGTAGATTGTAATCTTACGATCATCAAAACACCTATTGAAAGTTATAGATATAAGAAAAGATTAATCGAGAGTTAGATGCTTTACTTAAACCTTTATTGCACCAAGATGTTGAAAAAAACATAAAAGCCAAAAATAACTAATCAATCACATAAGATATAAGACAAGCTAGAATCTTTGCGCTTACCCTATGTTGATTGTTGTAAGAACACTAGATTGTAAACTTATGATAATCAAAACCTATTGAAAATTATAGATATAAGAAAACATAAATCTCTCTTAACCAAAAATAACTAATCAATCACATGAATTTTAGTGATAAAAAATAATGTAAATCTACTTAGGAGCTAATTTGTAAACTAGAAGATAGGATCTATGCATTGCCTTGTGTCAATTGCTATAACAATAATTGATTATAAGGTTAGAACCAACATCAAACCTTGCTATAGAAATAGCAAAAAAGGGAAACACACACACACACACACACACACACACACACACACACACACACACACACACACACACACACACACACACACACACACACACACACACACACACACACACACACACAAAAGCACCTATGCAATCTTGCCAAAATTAGACTTTGTAAGATGACAATATCAAAAGTTAGAGCCTACATGAAGCTCTACGAAAAAATAATGATTGATTGATAGAAAGCTCTACTAAAAAATAGTGAGTGATTGATAGAACACACACACACACACACACACACACACACACACACACACACACACACACACACACACACACACACACACACACACACACACACACACACACACACACAGATGAGCATAATGTAATCTTGCCAAAATGATCTCTTAAAAAAGAAGATAGTAAGAGTTAGAACTAACATCAAGATGCACTTTAAAAATAGCAGAAAAGAGAAACACACAGAGAGAGAGAGAGAGAGAGAGAGAGAGAGAGAGAGAGAGAGAGAGAGAGAGAGAGAGAGAGAGAGAGAGAGAGAGAGAGAGAGAGAGAGAGAGAGAGAGAGAGAGAGAGAGACCTATGTCTCTTTCCTAAAATAATCTTTGCAAGAAGACAATAGAAAGAGTTAAAACTCATATCAAGCAAAAGAGGAACCACACACCATTAGGACAAAAAATGCTTTAAAAAAGGCACTTGTAAGAAAATAATTGAGTTGCTAATTAGTTGAGATTTTGGAAAAATGAAAGCACCAAATTTGGTTGCTCAGATGTGATTAATGAGAGGATATTGAATTCATTAAAGAGCTCGGCCATTAATTGTCCCTCATCTTTAATTTATGTCACGGTCACCTTTTTGGCTGTTTTTTGTCATGGAACTTGGGAGAATTTGTATTTTCGAGAAATATCCACCTATATTGCAGTTTGTCTACTCCTGCGTCTTCTTTTCACATGCTCTTTCTCCATTCTCTTTCGCCATTCTCTTCTTTGTGCTCACTTTCTTATCACTTTGATCGTTGATATGCTAAAATGTTTAGCAATACCTCTGCAAGTAATACAGATGGTGCGAGCACATGCAAGTACAAACTTA
Organism: Lygodium microphyllum; assembly: GCF_053477565.2. Taxonomy (NCBI): domain Eukaryota; kingdom Viridiplantae; phylum Streptophyta; class Polypodiopsida; order Schizaeales; family Lygodiaceae; genus Lygodium; species Lygodium microphyllum. The sequence goes on along the minus strand of NC_141150.1, from coordinate 111,148,484 downwards.
CCATCCAACTAGATCCAATTTATTCATATTGAAGAAGTATACATCGTCGAGTACTAATAGATGAGATGGAGGCCAACAGATTGTAAACTCAAGGAAAGAAACATATAGATTTGTGGGCGGATGGAAATATTTATCCCAAGGATCCTTCGGCAGGTAAACCTCCTAATTTTTTTAATATTCATGACTTTGTGAGATATGTGGGGGAAGGTTATAATGGGATGCTTGGCTATTGTAAAAGGTTATTCTCTACATCTTACACATACATGGCTCAGATGAATGAAATGAGAAAAGCATTATTTATTGCACAGACAAGCATTTCTAAGCTTACAAATAAGATTGACGTTTTGGAAAATGCTAATAAGTCATTACAAGACAAGCTAGCACACTTAAATAAGACTCCAATAGGATTCAGAGAGAGAAAGAGATAATTAAAAAATATAACTAGCTTGTGTGAGAGAGTAAAGAAAAGAAGATTGAATCTTGCAAAGAAATATGTCTCTAACATGTCAGGTATTAATATTTGAGAGACTGAGGAGAGAATCAATCTTTTAAAAGAGACCACGAATAAGAATGATATTTTGAGGATTCTTAGGTCACCTCAAAATATGGATTTGAGTAGCCCAACTCTCAAAGAATTGGTTAAGGACTTAAAGGACACAGTAAAACCAAATAAAATTGTAGAGACATGTGATACTGTGGGCATTAGTTGAAAAGGTTATTGGGCTATCTCAAGATTATGGTTGAAAAATCTACGATGTAATAGAATAATTGCATTTGGGTTACCTTGAGTCCCAAGAGTATCGGTTGCAAGGACTACCACGAATCATAAGATTCCACAAGTTTTCGAGGAATACATTCATATTGAAGCATCTATACCATATGAAAAGACAAAAAGAAAATCTAGTTTTGAATACAATGCATTTAACAATATATGGGTTGATCTAAGAAGAGTGCAGATTGCAATGGTTCACACGTATAGACTCACATTAGAGGAATGTCATGGTGTTTTGAAGTTTGCATTGAAGTTAGATGAATCACAGATTTAAAAAGGACAAAATATGGAAAGAGTCAGCATTTGCATCATGAATAGGGTATTGGAATATAGCAATGGTGGGGGTCAAGCACCAGTGCATAAGTTCTAGTCTGAGATAGAGATTTGGTGGGTTGGTGCACCTCAGGTACCAATTGAGAATCATCAAACACTGAAATGGTTGTTTACTCATATAGGTATTCCAAACATTATTAAATCTCAAAGTGAAGGAGAAATGTTGGTTGTTGATGGGGTTGGTAATTTTAATGTGGAATGGCACATAAGCACTGACTTGAAAACTATCAATGTTATACTTGGAATATGTAATGGGGCAAATACAAAATATCCTTGTATTTATTGCATGGAAAGTGTTTGGTCTAAAGATTGAAGCAACTTGTGCCCTGTAAAAAGAGCCCCAACTAGAGACTCTATAGATCTAAGTTTGAAAAAAAACAAGGAAGATATATGGGATTCAATTCTTTCAATTCCTCTTACAAATGTTCATATATGTACTTTGCATGCAGAGATTAGAATTATTGATAAACTTCTTAGGTTGCATCTTGACTATGCATACTCAATTAAGCCTTTGTCTTTATTGAATGAGTGTATTGACAAATGTGAGGCATTACTCTCCAAAATGGGTTTTCATGGAGGTCAAGTTCACTTAAGAAAAGATCCAACACTTTCAAGAAAAACAAGAGATGTCTTGGCTGATGTCTCAATGGGAGGCTCAAAAGCTAGATGTTTTTTAGGAAACCATACAGGAAGATAGGTGAGCATTACTTGGGAGCATTGGAGAGAGCTGTGTGGGATAACAACAAATGTTGCAAGCACACCATGACTTGCATTTCTAAGGATGGACATTTGAAGACACCTCAATGTCTTCCTAAAGCTCCTCAAGCAACAAACAAAAACCTACACGTATCCAAAAGAGTTTAAATGCTCGAGTACAAATCTTGTTCAAGCAATAAAGGAGGCATGGGGAGAAAACGATATCACATTTTATATGGTAAGAGAGAATATTTAATCCAAGATTTCTTTGATAAAATTTCCATTGGCATAAAATGATCGTTACTCTTATGAATTTGCAGCATATCCTTCATATATATGGGCCTTAAATTGTGGAGGAGCAAGACCCCCTAGCAACTTATAGTGGCCAAGGCATGGAAAAATCTCACTATCAAGCAAGTACAAGTTTTTTTTGAAGCACAAGACATGGAGGAGTTACAAAAGCCAATGCTCTTGAGGAGCTATTCAATTGGTTTTTTCGACGACAGCTTCAAAGAATGAATACTTCAACTTGAGAATTCATAGTATTTTTCAAGAAAGAAAAGTACAAAGCTAGCTCTTAGGAGCCTTTACATCATCCTCCCCCTCCAGGATATTTCCTCTATAACACATAAATTTTCTTCTCTTGTAGCCAACTATCGATTTTATATCAGTTCAGTTTGTTGCCAAAGCATAAGATGAGAAGGCCAGAAAGTATCCTACTCTAGAAGTAGAGAAATCAGAACCATAACCCAAAATCCTAATTGTCGCAGTCTTCTCCAAAAACATCACCTTGTGTGCATTGCACTGTAACCTAGAGAAACTAAGTAGCCTTGTAAGTGCCTTGATACATAGTATAGGCCGTGTTGCTTCCTCTGAAAAGATGTTATGAAATGCTAAGAAAACATGCAGATCAATCCTTGCTAAGTAATGGCCAAGTGCAACATCTTTCAGTGAACTAATACCAACTCTTGTCCCTTTACCCTGTCCCAAGAAGTTATCGAAATCTTCAATCTCCAACTGTAAAAAAAGATAAATGTCAAATGAATGTTGAAATCAAACATATTAATGTATATCTTATAGAATTCAAGATTATAATACCAATTGATTTTCATCATTCTCTAGCTTAGTTGGATTTCATATGTTAATTAATGATTGTGTCTCATTAGCGTCCAAAATTGAAAATTCCAAGTCAGTCTTGAAGGCTATGGAACTCCTCTTCAGTAATCCCATACTCTTTCTTAGCATTCTTTGCCTTATGAAAACAAAGAGAAAGGGCATCCCCTACTCCAATAAACTTGTCGTTCGTAATTTCGGTGTCAAGTTTAAGTAACTCTTGTTTCGATTCATTTTTGACCTCAACAAGGCCATTTGCAGCATCAGAAGCCTATGTAATGATCGCTAAACAATAATCCTCCCTAAGATTGAAGAGCCTTTAGATGTCTGCTAGTAGTATGTATTCCTTGTCCTTGATAGGGAAAGCTGGAAGTAAAGCAATATTATAAAAAGAAGAGTCACATACAAGATCTGCATTTGCATGGTTTTCGTCAATAATGATCTCAGCTTTGAATTGGGCAACATCTAGTTTGCCAACAATATATGCTTCTTGCTCAAGGTCCAAACATTCCTCTGCATCCTTGTCATTTGCTACCTCATCCAAAAGGTAGAAGTTGGAACATTTTGGACCCTCTAATTGTTATTCATCAAATTTTACAGGATATTTAACAAGAGTATACGCAATGAATGTAGCTGTTTTTGACATTAGCCTAAATTTCCTAGAATGAGCAGAACAAAACAAATCTGAGGTACAAAACCTGTCAAGAGAATGAGATGTACACGTTCTTGAAAACAAAGCCTTCTCTGAAGGTGAGCTCCCAATAGGTATGTGAGCATATTCCTTTGCATCCTTTTCAACTACCAAAAATGCAAGACTTTCAAACTCAACAAACTCCTCTAGGAAAAACTTCTTGCATGAGTTCAATACATGGTCAATATCCCAGTGCTTGAAAATATCCTTTGCAGTTCCGTAATAAGATAACTCCATGCCATTCTGAAGAAGAAAGTCTAGGAGCCTTTCTGATGGGGAAACCTTTGTGATCTGAGACAATCCAGAAACCCTCAATGGTGACTTGCCTTTGACTGGAGTCTTCCTAGACATTCCCACACTTCCTGCTTAACAAGGGGAAGAAGCTGTAGGAATTTCACGGGAGAAGGCAGCACAACCAGAAGCCCTTAATCCTAATGACAATCTTATTCTTCTTATTAGGGGTGACCTGCTCTTGGGAGCTTGCAACATCCTTAGGTTCAGACATGAGTGAAAGTACGATATGGCACGAAAGTGTGCACCCGACCTAACAAACAATGCCTCCTCGCTTTGTATTTGGGGATCCACAATAGGGCGTGAAAGTGTGTACCCAACCTCACGAACAATACCTCCTTGCTTCCTATCAAGGCATGCATGAAATGGTGCAAATTGACATATGAAAAACTGAAAGAGGAGCTCAACTCTAGCTAGAGCTTGATAATTTGCCAAAAAAATCATAAATGTCTAATTACTTGTATATATAGACAAGGACAACTATTTGCCACTTGGAAAGCCACGTAGACAGCCACGTGGATGGCCTGCACAAACCTTAGCCAATAAAATAGTGCCACGTGTTGCCTATCCCACATGTATAAAAGATCGATGCCAGCTTACATGACTCATTTTTCAAATCCATGAGTGTGAAAGACGATACCTTTTGAGTGACATTCTATCTGCACATACAACACGAATACACAGCAACGTCGAGTTCAGTGATTGTCGCATCGCCCCGTATTGATAATTTCAACGAATCTCATGTGGATAGCAAATACGGCACGAGTAGGTTAATTTAAACCCGCGTTTCACTGCATTCACGCCAT
>NC_141150.1:111031282-111138782 GCF_053477565.2 Lygodium microphyllum | reverse complement strand
CTTTATACATTGTTTTTATCTCCTCTAGTAATTCAACTTGAATAACCTGCTTCTTTCTCTAATTCTTATCTCATGATTTTACAGCTCCATGTAAATCATGATCTATATGTCTATGTACATGGTTTCATTAATGGTACAAGAGGTCTTTCCAAGAATATTTGACCTAAGGGAAAATTGTCCATTCTCAAGCTTTGTTCTGGCTATAGGTTTTATGCCTTGTGGTTTCGGAATATCGCTCCCATTGTTGAATGTGCCATCTCCCCCATGTATGCATTGGCCATGATTAGACTAGTTGCATTCATTGGGTTGTTTAGCATGCATGATGATTTTTTATCACTATTTGCAAATATTTATGATATTGAATGATAGAATCTAGTTTATCGATGTATCCAAAGCCTATTCAATGATTTCATATTAGCTTTTACTATCTACTATTGCAATGATTACTTTTGGATCTTGTAAGTGGCTAAGAGATTGGCTCCACAATTCCCCCCTTACCACCTTTAAACACCAAGACTAGGTTTCCATTGTTGGTGAAACCAACCTTCCTTCTTGGAGAGGGTGGTAATTCCCTAATCAAGCACTTAATTATAGCAATCAACAAATAAACATAAATTGAAATGCACACTTTACGTCAAAAGTCTTAGACAATGGACACCTTGTTGGCCCCAAAACTAGCGCCCCTTTTAATGTTTATTTATCTTCAATCGCCCATGGATTTATTACAAGCCAATATTCCATAATCTCCTTGGTTTATCCAAAGTCCCTTGCTAATCCAACAATTAGTAAAGAAATTGGGCAATTTCCCCCTTGAATTTCACTCAGGACTTACTTTGATTAGACTCCACATGGCCAAATGCTACCCCAAATTTACAATGGATGACTTGGCATTTGAAATCTTTGTCATAATACTACAAATTGCTAATGCTGATTTCAGTGTATAGCCCTATTTTTTGCAAAAATTTAGCATTTATAGCAAAATTTTCTCTGTTAACCACCAAATTTGGCTAAGATCTACTCCAAATGATTGAGATAAGCTGAGATCTCTTGAGAATGGATATGAGAAGGTGAGAGAAAACCAAGATGAGAGTGAAACCTAAATTTATTTGCAAGAAAATCCTAAAATGTGCATGTTGTTTGCTCTAACGTGCATTTAATGTAGCTAACTACTGCCATGCATCCCTAAATTGTTGTTGCCTGATCAACAATATTATCGCTAGTCCATAGAATGTGTCTCCTTGTTATTGCATGTCCTCAAAATATCCCAGATGGTTTTCACCTACAACCATTTGTTTTTTTTTTCTTAGAAAATGATCAATAATCTTCTCTCTCTCCCACAAGTTGAAAAATGCTTGAATGGCTGAGACACCCACCACCCCCAAAAACATTTTCTCAGTTTGCATGGGCATTGTGTGCTTCTTTTGATCAATTTCTTTTTGATAGCTATTTTGTTGTTTTGCAGGCATTCTCTGTGATTGTGTGTGTTTCTAGTGTGTGTGTGTGTATTTCATCTGAATGGCGCCTCAAGCTCCTCCTCCTGTTCAGTATGTCCCATTGATCACTAGGGATTATTCTTCCCTACTGACTTTTGAGCCTATCGCGAAAGCAGGACTTGCAACTTTTGTGGCTGCTTCACTCCCTTTGATTCCATACGATCTAGCCCTATGTGATGAGTTTCTTGCATCATACAGTAAGAAATCGGGCTTGGTTCATGGTACTTCCATGGTTTTGACACCTAAATTGTAGAGTGTTTCTCGTTTCAGCAGACATATTTATAGTTTTATTTTGTGCAAACAATATACAAGAAAGTGATGATCTTTCTTTAAATTTTAGAAAATTTTAAATTTCAACATATTGATTTGTATTTAAGTGTTATTTTCTATAGTCAACACTAAACCATAAAGTTTCAAGGCTTTATTATATGTCCTTGAACATCAACTCTAGACCAAGCTTGAATGTATGGATTTACTCATATTTCAAAATACAAAGTGCTCTTAATTGAATAGATGACTATACTTATTAAGCATGGCAAGAATTTTGAGTGGATGCCTATCATGGCATTTGTTTGAGGCAGTCTAGTGCATGCAAGCTTCATTTTGCTGAACTACTCCCTCCTACATGGATGCACTCGGAGAGGCAATATCTGTGCAAAAAAGGTTTTGAGAAGCTTCATGCTTTATTAGAGCATTACGCTCATACCAAAGCGATTTTAGGAGTAAGGCTACACATTTACAAATGGCTCCATCCTTGCAAGCTGCTTGGCTCGCATGCTTTCATGTCCATGCGTTTAGTAGATCTCACTGAAGGGCAACCGGTTGTAGTCATTCGGATGAAGGAAATAACCTTTGCATGTAGTGTAAGCTGGAGGCCTCAATCTACCCTACCCACATGGCTCAAATGCCTGCCCTGACGAGGGAAAATAGGCTGCTGAGGCATGCTGAGAGTGCCTAGGAGGTATCATGAATTGCTGGAGCGCCCATCCTTGTTATCCTCGTTTGACTCAAGCTAAGTGAAACGTCCCCCTCGGATCCAACTTGCATACGAGATACACCACATGCCACAACTATGAATATAAGGAACTTGACATCACACTCACCTCCCATTCATAGAGCCAAACAAGCTCACCCTTGAAACTTGGAGATAGCAACACTCTGGGTCACGATTACGCCCCAAGGATTGGCGTCCCATACCACCAACTCACATTTATCTCGATGCATAGATGTGTTGGCCATCAAGTCAAGAGCCAAGAGTGGTGATCACACAATAATGTGTATAATAGGGCCTTAACTCCTATAAATAGGACTCGGCTGCCCTAGCCTCAAAGTTTCCTTAGTACATTCATAGTACATCATGTCCAATGCTACTAGTGTCCATTCCAATATCCAAGGGTATAACATTTCCCCCCTTATGATGGTTGCTATCCTCATCAATATCCTTAGGAATGAAGTAGGGAAATCAGGAATGAAGTAGGGAAAACAACTCTTCAACAAACATATTGACTCACAAGTAGCCTTCACCTATGAGGTAGTTTTTTACTTGACCAAATACTTGGAATAAACAGTTCAACAAGATTGTTTAGTCCTATGGTCGATAACCAATTTGGGTTCGTGCACGAAGTATATCGAGTAGTGTTCTCGAGCCACGGGAGTTCCTTAATTAGAACAACCCGTTCACCTTGTACGAGTCATTCTTTCAAATGAATTGTGTAGAATGTGAGAAATGCGGGATCTAGAGCATGGCAAAACCGGAAGCTATGGAGGATGAAAGGAGAAGTGTGGACTCATGATGGAGAAGACAAAGACACTGTTTGTTACACAAGTGAATTAGGTTCCAAGATTGAGACTTGGACTCATAAACACAATCTTGTGTATGTGGACAATGACATTGACACTTCACTGAAAAGAAAAGAGTACTATCATTGCTATTTAGAAAAGGAAGCAAGTACAATGCTTTATAGGAAAGTAGGAAACTGTAGTAGGCACCATTGTGCATATGGAATAGGTTAGCCTGCATATCCTTGACCCTGAAGCTCCATACAAAGAGGCTGTTTTAGTGAGTGTGATTGCTGATTCTCAACATAGAACACAAGGTGAACTCAGATTTTCGATGGTAATCCAGCTCTTAGAATACACTCCTTATCTTTTTGGTAATCTAGAAAGGACCACAATACTTCGAAGATAATTTATAGCACTTGTTGATGGTCATCAAATTAGGATCCTTTAGGACTTCAAGCTAAACACGCATGTCCCGTTGGAGCTCTCAAGAAGCATGATATTGCTTAGTATAAAATGTGGCATGATCCTGAGCCATTTTAATGCCTTCCTTTGCAATCATCAATATTTCTTGCATATTATACAAAAAGTCAATGATGGATTGTATTTTCACTCTGTAAGCACGGGGATGAATGTGAGGATGACAATACTTTGAACTTAACCAACTCGATCAATTATCACCATGAAAATGAGAGAGAGAGAGAGAGAGAGAGAGAGAGAGAGAGAGAGAGAGAGAGAGAGAGAGAGAGAGAGAGAGAGAGAGAGAGAGAGAGAGAGAGAGAGTATAATTATAGGACATTCTAGCCATTGGCTACAGTAACCCTTAAATAGAAAGATAAACATTTAATCATATTTTGAAACACTTACATAATACAAATCACCCATAGTTTCTTGCTGGTGTGTTAGAGCTTCTTAGATGAGCTTTGTTAAATTACAATCACACTCAATCTCCTTCTTGTAAAATCATTTGCCTTTGATGCTTATTTGCTGAATTTCTTTTGTTTTTTTTAGATCTTTATATAGCTCATCTAACTTGGGCAAAAGCTATATCCATATCACGTACAAACTCATCGGCATGAAATATCTTCTTCTTGGTTTTGAGAATAGGTAATAAGAGTGGTTTTTCATATATGATCTCAAATGGTGCTTTACTTGTAGAAGTATGAACTGTGTTGCTATAGGCATAAAAAGAAATCCATCTTTGATAACATAAGAGTTTACCCTTTTACCAAGTTATAAACTCTCCCAAATGATTTTAAAATCTTCATTAGAAGCATACATGTCCCTCATACTAGTGAAATCTATAGGATGAATCATGGGCACTATGAATTTGAGGTCTTCTTGACAGAAAATCACCTATCATGTTTTTCTTCCCAAGAATATGCAAATTTTAAAAGTTAAATTGAGCTAAATAATCAGCCCATCGAATATGGTTTTCAGAAATATTTAGTTGGTCGAGAAATGTCTCAAACTGTCATGGTCTGGTCTTGATGAGAAATTCTTCACCTAAAAGATAGTGTCTCCAATATTTTAAAGCTTGAATGATGGCCATTAACTCCTTCTTATAGGTGGTAGTATTCTTTTATGCATTTTGCAACCTTTTGCTTGCATAAGCAACCACATGCCCTTCCTAGTTTAAGACTGCACTAATGCAGTCTCTTGAAGCATCACATTACACAAAGTAAGGTTTTAACAAATTAGACATAATCAAAATAGGTCCTTTGCTAATATATAACTTTAGAGATTAAAAAGCTTTCTTTTCTAGTTTGGTCCATCAGAATGCCGCTACTTTCTTGGTTAAATCATACAATGGTCCAACAACCATAACCATTTAATGAATATCCTATAATAAGAGCATAATCCCAAGAAACTTCAAACTTCATGAACACTAGGCAATTTTGGCCATTCTACAATAGCCGTGACATTTTTTGGATCCATAAAAATCTCATATTTGGATACAATATGGCCCAACTAGTGAATCTCTTTTAGAAAATATTCACTCTTTTTGCCATTCACATAAAGTTTGTGTTTGCAGAGTTCTTGAAACACTATTTTCAACTGCTAATTATGCTCTTCTTCATCTTTTGAATGAACCAAAATATCATCAAGAAAAGTGCTTGTAAACTTTCGATATGCTCTAAAGTTTCTTTCCATCATTCTATTAAAGATTGTAGGAGCATTAGTGAGGCCAAATGGTAGCACAAGAAACTCATCAAACCAAAAGTTGCCTAAATGCTATTTTATAAATATCTTTAGGAGCAATCCTTATCTAATGGTAGCCACTATTCAAGTCAATCCGGCCAAATAATTTGGATCCATCTAATCTATCCAAGATATCATCAATCCTTGGAATCGAAAACCTATTTTGAGTTGTAATTTTGTTGAGGGCCATGTAGTCCACAAACATGCGCCAAGATTCATCTTTCTTCTACACTAAGAGGATTGGAGAGCAAAAATGTGAGGAATTGGGTTTTATTAGACCCTTTTCCAAGAGCTCATTCAATTGCTTCATAATCTCCTCTTGTTGTGTTAGACTCACACGATAGGGTGGTCTATTTGGAGGTAAGCTTCTAGGAATGAGATCAATGTGATGATCTTCTGGCCTCTCTAGTGGTAACTCGTTAGATAAAGTATATGCAAAATAATCTTCATACTCTTTTAAGAAACTCATTTGGTCCTTGTTCATATTTGAGACGGACTCTTGAATTCTAGACTCTTTGTTAGAATCTTTCACAAAAATCAAGTACAAGGAAATATACTTTTTCATTGCTTTACAAATTTATACATGGGATAAGATGGGAATAGAATTTCCTTCCATTCCCATATCAAAAGATAAATTTTTACCAAGGAATCTACAATTATTTTGATTTCAATCAATGGTTGGATCTATTTTTCTATGCCAAGGTATTCCTAATACAACATCATCATGACCAATATTTCCCATGATAAAACTCTCATGATCTACATAATCTCCTATCTCAATTCGTAGTTTCCCAAAGAATGGGAGTAACTTCAAACTCCATTCCTTGAAAAGCAACACCTGACATTTTTGGTGTTCCAAACCTATCCTTTGGTAGATGTAGAGCTTCAACAAGGTGAGGATAGATATAATGATATGTAGCCCTTGTATCAAAATGAATGAGAACAGGTTGATAGCAATCTTATCCCAAGCCATAAAAAGCTTCATTTTCTCTAACGGAGTTTCATCTTGTTGCAAGGATTCCTTAGATATGGCATTTGCTTGAGGTGACTTTTGAGGCTAGTTTTCCTTCTTTAGATTATTAGGGCATTGACTATCCATGTGTCCTTTTTCTCCACGAGAGAAGCACCGTACTTCTCTTGTATATTCTACTAACTACTGATATGCTAGCTTCTTTTGGATGGCAAAGGTGGTTTATCTTCATCCTTATGCTTTGGTTCTTGTTTATCTAGCTTCTTTTGGTCAAACATCTTAGTCTTTTGAGACATGTTCTCTTCTAGATTCCACATGTCGCTTTTCTAAAGAAAGAATCTTCCAAACCTTCTACTCTAAAAATCTCTCAAATAGTTAAGAATTTGGACAGCTGTTTGCTGAAGACAACATTGTTCATTGCAAAATTTGGGAGCCTTTAATGTGAACAAAATTTTCACTTGAGCAACTTTCAAAAACAATAACCTCCTAAATTTTAGAAGTTGCCAAATTTAGCTTCTGGAGAGTTTCATTATATAGGTTCACTAGTTCATGGTTTGTTTCTTTTCCACATCTCATCAATGATGACCCAAGTATAATTATAGAGCGTTGTGGCCATTGGCCATCCTTAAATAGAAAGATGAACATTTAATCATATTTTGAAATACTTAAATAATATAAATGGCCTTCCAAAGTACACGATCATAAAATTAATTTGAAATCTTTGAGCCAAGATATCTTGGTAACAATTGATATACAGAAGGTTTGTTACACACTCCCTCGAGCTCGATATCAATCGACGGTTTGGACTAATAACCATACATAAGCATAAATTGGCTATAACCAATAGTAGTCGAATACTTAGCACTATCATAATCAAACTCAATTTGAGGAAATTAACTCCCAATCAGATTATCTACTAGATGTATATGCATGTAACATGTCCTCCATAGTTTGATTTTTTCTCATGGTATATTCACATTGGTCTCAGGATACTCCCAAGATGACATGGGCAATCTTGTTTCCAATTTTTGGAAATCCATTTTCCAAAAATGACTAGTAAGCCTAAGATCCCTATCATTAACTATTTTATTGTGCAAATTATAAATACCATAAAGATATCTAACCAAGAGGCTAGCCAACTTATGCATTTTCATGATCATCTTTGTAGAAATAAATCAAGCCATTTTCATTAGTTGGTCAATCACAACCCATATTGTATCATGACCTCAATTCATGCGGGATAATACTATAATCCATAGAAATGCTACTCCACTTTCTATTGGGAATTTGTAAAGGATGTAGCACTCTTACTTGTTTGTGTGTTCAACTTTATTAAGGCGATATTGGGGGCACTCACACACATAAGACTCAATCACAGTCTTAATGTGCGGCCAATAAAAGTAGCAAGTAACTAAGACCAAATTTTGGTGCATGCCAAGGTGTTTAGCACTCAATGCGTCATAACACTCATAGAAAATTTTCTTGTGGATATCTTGATCATTAGGCATACACACTTTGCCTTGTTTAAAAAGTAGTCTATTATGATTGGAATACTTTTTCGTCATCTTTGTCTTAGTAGTGTCAACTTGGCTGTTTGGAACGCTAAAGCTTCCTAGGCTACTAGGTCCTTGAACTAGTTGCCAAATCTTATCAAAATGAATGGTAGGATGGATAGATATACATATATGTCAAGGGAAATAGAGTAGTCGAATACAAAGTTAGAGTGCACAAATATAAATAAACTACATTGACATGATATTATTGATTGATGTGAGGCATCAGAGGTCAAGGGAAATGGGTACTTTAGTGTGTTAAGGTAAACTAGATAGACACAAAGAAGAGGTCACATTAGAGTAATGAGAGAGTAGTAAACGGAGCAAAACAACTCGACAAGAAGGGATATCTAAGAGTTTTTTAATTTTAAAAAAGTAAGTTTTATCTCCAAATATGTTTAAAAAAAATGAAAAAATTGACCAATAGTTTTTTTTCTTGACTAAAAGCTAGAATATACAATTTTTTTAAAATAAAGCTAATTATTAAATAAATAAATAAATAATTGTAATACTTCATATCTACTAATCATTTTGCATTGAAAACCAAGCACACCCACAATTAATCTCTATCTAGATATAAGATTTGGTTGAAAAAGAGCTATTGAAAAATGTAATATCCTCACACATGAATGAGAGTTGGGGGGGAGGATAATTTATAAAGGTTAAAACCTTAGATATTTCTTATTTCTTATTTTTGCACCATCTTTTTCAATATGTGAAGATAAAAAATGCTACTCTCAACTTGTCATTACATGCCATTAGTGAATTTCAAAATTTCCCACAAGTTTAAGACTCATAGTCAAAACTTTCACTTTGTTATACCTCTCACATCATGGCTCTGAATTTGGTGTTTAATAACTCTATAGATTCCATTTTTTATAAAGTTTATAGGACTTGAAAGTTTCCCAAATTCACCAAAATTGCATTTCATCGTCATCTCCTACTTGATAACATAGAGTCAGACTCATCATCTCCTACTTGATAACGTAGAGTCAGACTCATCATCACCATTGTACTCATTGTTGCTAAGGGAAAATTATGAGATGGAGAAAACAAAGACAATCAGTATGTGTGATTCCAATCTAGTCAATTTGACTCCCCACATGAAGAGTAAAAAGTGCAATCATCAATTTATTTAGGTTGAGGCAATGACAGTGAAGTTGAGAGACATATGACTATAATTTAACGATCATAGCCATAACTATTAAGGCTATATAATACCCTTTGGTAATATACATTAAGGTTAATAATTTTTACTTTTTTGAAAATTGTAGGAGAGAGAGAGAGAGAGAGAGAGAGAGAGAGAGGTAATCAAATTGCAATAGTAAAATAAAGGAAAAGGAGATAGAGGAGGACTCCTTCAAAGAGAGCATAGGGCAAAACTTGGTCATACTAAGATCTTGCAAGAGATTGAAGTATCAAAGGAGTAAACATCATGGCACTTGAGAGGAGTACATCTCGAGTAGGCCATAAATTTGCATGAGCAAAGGGAACCCCTCCATCCCCAAGCAATATCCAGGTGCCTTCATATTAAGTTGGATATTAAGTTGATGAAACTAAGTATGATAGTAAGTAAAATGATACAATTCACTATTACTGTCACCTAGAAGTACACAATGTGATCATCACCATTACATAATGTTTGTATATGTGGTTATTGAAAGCCTTATCTTGACATGAGCATTATAGAATTTGAATATGCACTAGCAATATTTAGATTCTTGAAGAGGAAAACTTGGGGAAATTAGGATCAAACCAAAAAGAAGATGGAACCTACAAATGTAATAAATCCATGTCTAGGCTTACCTACAGGATCAAAACTTTGTAAACAAAGGGTTACTTTTATCATTACAATTTACTCGCTTAAAGTACAAATGGATATTATAGAACCATCACTCATAAGTATGCTTAGAAGGGTAAGACCTAGATATGGCTCTACGAATTAAGTCTCACAAAAATGTTACACTCTTGAGAAGAGAAGCATGGTTGGATTACTTAGTAATATTAAATTAGATATAAAGATTATCCTTGGCTTCTTCAGCCCTAATCTCAGCTTGAGCCTCTTCCACCCAATTCTTTACTTTGCTAATCAACTTAAGTTGATGCTCAGGATCGGGGTATTCACCTACTTTGGCTGAAGCAACCATTTCTGTGTGTGGAGCAGATGTGGCTTGCTCAGCACTCGAGGCAACTGCGGGAAGTGAAGTCACCCCGTCACTCTTGAGTTTGAGAGCAGCACGCTTAGTTTTCTTCTTTGCATTCTTCTTTCCAATGATAGAGCCAGTAGCTAGAGATGGGCCAACACATTATTAGTGAGTTTGGGAATCTCCCAATTCCCATTTTTTGAATACTAAAAAGGTGGCACCCGGATAACATGCCCATAGGCTTGAAACTCCACTCATATTGTCCTCCACTCTACCCTCTCCTCACTACTCTAGCCCTTGCTCCTATGAAACAAGCTTCAAAGGTGATCAAAAGATCCAAATAACTTTGAAATGAGTCGAGAAAATTTGTGGGAGTTGTTATAGCCCTTCTCTACCCTTGGGCAATTCCAAACATAAATTTTAAATGCAGTTCAAATGTGCTCATGAAGGTCGTGTCCCAAAGATAATCCTATGGTTTCGAAGAGACACAGAGAGAGTGCACCAAATCCCATCAATTAGGAGGTAACTACTTAAGCTTAGGCTCAACCTGAGGATGAAGTGCAACCAAAAGAAGTTTTGGAACCTATGCAACCTAAAGATATGATGATCGCATGCCAATTGGAAGTTGTGGTAATTCTATGCAATGGTGGATGGCGAAAGAATAGGAATCAAGTTTGGGATAATTTTATAGTAGTGTTTTAAAATTAGTCTCTAAAATTCTTTTTTCCTTTATTAAATTCATGAGGATGGTCATACCTACCTTAATTGAAAGTAAAAGAATAAAATTCAAAAACAATGTAAAAAGACACCTAGAGTTTGTCTTTTTGTGTCATAAATTACATTGCTTGTAAATTACTTGAAAGAGGACTTATGAAATGTTGAAATAGACATTGGAAGTTATATTTTTTTAAGGAGACATCACGGGATCAAGAAAGGTAGTTTCTATGCATGAAATGTGTAAAAGTATATTAAAAACATTGTCTTAATGGTTGTGAATGTTTTTGTATTTGATATGCGATAGCATATATTTTCTTGTAGTTCCATGCTTGTAACAGTCAAATGGTTTATGGGTGATGGTAATCCAAGATATTGAGATCCTCAACCTAATGCTCCTTAGCATCCTACATAATGCTAAAATACTCACTTGCAGGTGGAGTTCTACACTCTTATGGGGGTAGTTTTTTATTTTGGAACACTTGAGTGTTTGAGAGGGCACATATTTGAATGTTAAGAACCCCTATTATATAAAATAGCTCTAGAGGCTTAGGGAATCTTAATGGGCTTTGAGCCACTAAATTCCTTATTGTCCACAAAAGAAGTGTGATCACATACAACCCAACTTTATAGGGTTGGAAGATCCTATCTGAGGGATGATAGTTTTCCTTTCTATAGAGAGAGGGACTTTATACCACTCTTTAGAGTGATGGTTTTGTACACATTTTATAAGATAAAATACTATTTTTCAAAGTATTTTTCATGTGTTAATCAATATTGTTAAATAGAATGATGAAAGGGAGTTGTTTTTATATGTTT
Source organism: Lygodium microphyllum (assembly GCF_053477565.2). Classification (NCBI taxonomy): domain Eukaryota; kingdom Viridiplantae; phylum Streptophyta; class Polypodiopsida; order Schizaeales; family Lygodiaceae; genus Lygodium; species Lygodium microphyllum. The sequence goes on along the minus strand of NC_141150.1, from coordinate 111,127,108 downwards.
CAATAGTATGGTGGCACGCTTTGATAATTAGACAACTAAAACAAAACCCATCAAGGAAAGTGGGAGGCCTCAATCATCCTGATGGTTGATGGGTGGATATGATGAGTTAGGTAGCTTTTCTAAACACTAGATAGGGCTATTAGCATGTGACTCTTCAAATTCAATAGGATAGTCATTGGGCTTAACATTGTTTTAGAGGGATGGAGGTGAGATTTTACCTTATGGATAGAGGGGTTGAGTTACACTTCCTCTATTCTCTCACTTTCCTTGAATCAAGTGGAGTGTTAGCCCTACTCTTGCCTCTAGTTTGTTGCAAAGTAATCCTTCTTAGGTGGGCTATTAAGGGTGACCTGTCCACACTTCCTCTGTGAAGAAGTTCCAAGATTCCCGTGCTCAACTAAGTTTGGCATTTCCCAAGGGGAGACCTTGTGGTGTAGTGCATGGACATGGATTTTGGTCAACTACTAGATGAGTCTTCTAAGTTTACTAGAGGAGGGACCTTAGAAGATAGCACTCTCGAGCGACTATGTTCATTCAAGTGTTTGAAATTTCCTTTGGTCAACTACTGGTGTTGTTCTTAAGGATCATGGGCAAGCACTTCACTCAAGGTGGATCGACCACTCAAGCATGAAGATGATAAATTGGGGCCAAGGAGTGCTTTGACTTGATCACTGAGGTGCAAGCTCAAGTGGGTCAACTCAATAGTGAAAACTCGATTAAGTAACTCAATATTCCAAGATGGGATTCTACCTTATGGAAGTATTGGATCAAGACGCAATCAAATATGGGACTCAGATGTGGCTCTAAGATCACTTGAGCAAGATTTCAAAAATCAAGTTTGAGTTAGCTACAATGGCCTCAAGTCAAGTAATGTTGAGTCTAGAGTTGGAATGCTTGAGACTCAAGGGGTGCATCACTCAAGTGTATGCTATGAAAGTCCTTAGCAACAACCCTCACTTGATTAATTTGAGCCCTCTAAGCACAAGTGAATGATGTGAACATCCTTAAAGTGTGTGTCCTTAGATAGGTCAAGTTGAAAGAAAAGAGCTTGAGTGAAGTGCAATTGAGTGCCCTAGTGTGAATCACACTTGTGTATCATAAGTGTTGGGTGATCAAGTCAAGTGGTTTCAATTGGTTGACAATGAAGGGAGCAATTGAGAGATTCAAAATCAAGTGGTTGGTGCGAATGTGTCTAATGTGAGTCTAGGGTCTAATGTAGACTCTAGTGACACAACCCTCAACTATGCTAGTGTGAAGCATCTAGAGTTGCTCCTTAGATTTACCATTACTTTAAGGGTTTCACTGCTTAGTCCATCACGCAACTGCTCAAATGCTTTTGTAGGTGTAATGACTTGACTCATCCAATCAAGTACTTAAAGGATATTGCTACTCACTCAACCACCCAAATGCTTGAGTGTCTTTGACTAGTGTAAATGACATTATGCAATGCAAGCTTGAGCATATGTGAATTGATCGAGCTCATGGTAGGTTGGTGGTTGATGAGAGGTATTGCATAGTCAATTATGCCAAGGTCAAGTGCTATATCTAAGGGTCTACTACTCATAACTTGAGTGGGGGGGCAAGTTGGTGATTGAGCTTCTACGCTTGAGTGGTACCAAGCTAATTCTCATGTTGATAGGATAGAAAGATCATGATATCATATGCACTCATTGTTATTTAAGCATGTAATAATCCAAGAAGAGAAAAAAAAGACCTTATGGCTATGGAAGCTGAAGCTCTTGACAAATAATTCAAGGAGTGGGAAAGGCTTTTGCTTATGTGTGATAGTGAGTCAATGATGCACCTCTTGAGGACTCCTGTGCTAGCTTGAGTGTGTGCTCTATTCCTCTCTTGCTTGTTTGCTTCTCTCTCACATAGTCATGGCATCCTTCTTGCCCACAAAATAAACCTTTCTATCTCTCAGATCTTGTTCCCACTCTATTAATTTATCATCTTCAATAACTTCGGCTCAACTATGTATGATTGGCCTTAAATTTAGTCATTTGAGCACTCGAGTGTAGTTTGGGTCAAGCAATGATAATACATGTTCAAATGTGTATTCAACAACCTCACGAAGTACATCTCCTAGTGGTGGTGATTGATTGTTAATGTGGAATTGATGTTAGGTATCCCGCTTTCTAGGTATTCTTTCCCTTGGAGATCATGAATGTGCAATCAATGTCAGGTACTCCATTTTCTAATTATTAGATTTGACACATTAAATCTTTGAACTTTTCATATTGCCTCATATATACCCTTTTTATTCCTCTATTAACTCACTCTGGCTATCCTTTTTGACTCAACAGTGTAGACTCAATTTAGTCTCTTTGGTTTTCCTCTCTCCCACTCGATCTCAAGTGCTTGAGTCCTAGAATGTACTCAAATGGCTCATCTAAGCAGAGTTGTTGCAGCTATGCCCACATGACCACCTTTAATGGCCCTTAAAGTATTACTAGTTTGATGATGGTGACTATTAATGGGCTTGTTAGGCACATTCAAATTATCATATTCAAGCCTCTTAAATTATTTCATTTTTCCCATGTGATTAGACAAATTCATTTCCTAAAGCATGTGCATATAGATCTAATATCATTCATGCCTACACTGTGATACTCTTCGTTGCTTTCCAATGCTTCTTGCTAGGGTTTAAAATATATCTACTACTAACAATCACTCCTTTTGAGTCAAATAGAGAATAGTCTTGCCTCTATCCCATATAATGCACATGCCAAGAATATGACCAACATTCCCCAAGTCCTTTATGTCAAAGGTTTGATCCAACATTTTCTCCAATGCACTCATATCGATGACTCACTTCCTATAAATTAGCATATCATTCACATAAAGGATCCATATTATAAGGCTATCATCCATAGCCTTTTATGGATGTAAGCAATACTAAATCCCACTTTTGGTGTATCCTTGAGACCTCATGAATGTGTTGAATTTATGATACCATTCCCTCGGAGCTTGTTTCAAACTATATAAGCTCTTGTGGAGCTTGCATACCAACTGTTCCTTGCCTTCCACCAAAAAGCCCTGTGGCTATTACATATAGATGTTCTCATACAAATCTCCATGCAAAAAATTTGTGTTTATATCCATTGACATAAGCTTGGTGGCAATAAATGTAAGTATTGTACGAAGGGTGGTCATCTTGACTACTAGTGAGTATACCTCATCAAAGTCAATCCTCTTCTCTAGCTTAAATCCCTTAGCCACCAAATCTTTTCGTGTAGATTAAATTAGGCCTCAAAGCACTTGGGATGCTTGACAAGGGGCTCAACATATTCCATGTCAATATTTGGGGTCATTTTATCCTCATCCATGTTCGACTATAAGGCATCTACCACTGCATTATTGAATTCATCTGCATAGACATCTCCTATAGAAATTACATGGCACAATGGATAGAATTTGAGCAAGAAGTAGAGAACACACAACGAATATGAGAAGAATTTTTATACTACTTTAATTTCAAACAATTTGATAGAAAGATAGCTCTGTTCACTTGTGCAATTCCATTGTGAAGCTTAAATGGCAATCTAGATAGATGATAGGTGCAAAGCTTAAGGGTAGTTGGAAGAACTATGATTGGGTGAAAGATAGATTGGCAATGGCTTTGGAGGGGTCTTCCTTTTATAGTTTGGGAAGACCGTCTAGTTGACCTACCTGACCATATTATGAACCTTCCCTAGTTGACTAGGGAATGTTCCCTTTACCATCTCACTAGGGCTGCTGTGTGCAGACCCCCATCAAGGGGGCAATTGGCCCCCATTGTTGAGACCCCCAACTAAGGGGTGCTTTGTAACCATCTAACCCCAAAAAAGGGGTCCCTGATAACTCCAATACCCTACAACTTAATGCATTGTGACTCGAGTTGCTACAAGCATAACTACTCTATCTAATCAAAAGACTAAATCCAAAATGCTCACCTTTTTGCCATTCGGTCACAAAGACCTCATCTGACATACAAGTAGTGCTCATACATGGCTTCTCCTCATAATGGGGGCCTTACAACTTAGAGCACCATGGATCATTAGTGGCACCTTACAAGGGTAGGGCATTGAGCATATCTAACATCTCCTTGCATGCTAGTATACAATGTTCAACAAATAGTTATTCTACATGTTGGCTACCTACACATAGTCTGTGCTTGTTTGCTATTGCAAATAGGACCTATTATACATTGGGTCTTGCTGCAAAGAAGTGCCTTTGTGGATTTGAACAAAAATAGGTCTCTCTGCATTCAATCTCCCTCTTCTTCTCTCTTTCTTTGTATATACTTTGTAGATTGTTATTGCAGGGTGCAAATCCCTACTATCACACTAGTTAGATGACAAATGTTGATCCAATTGCACTACTACTCACATGTGATTGTTATTTATAGTCTGAATATGCAATCACATGTCTACCACCATGGCACTAGAGGATTGCCATAAGTATAGATCTATTGCACCATAGAATTGTCATAGTAGCACCGAATTGTCGCATTTGTAGAGCCATTGTAGGACTAAAATCTCATGACCTATTTCTTGTGTGATGTAGGGGCTTTAGGACATGCTAGGGGTAGGTAGGCATTGCATAGGGTGGTAGGTTAGGAAGAAAAGTTATAGAGCGGGTTACAAAGTTGGCGCTATCTCTCATTTTTAGTTTGTGTGTAGGGTATGAAGCACGTGGAACAACCTTTAGAGAAGCAAAATGAGCATGCATGTAGCATTCATCACACTAACATCAATTCTCTCTCTCTTCTCTCTAGATGTGCACAAAGAGAGAGAGAGAGAGAGAGAGAGAGAGAGAGAGAGAGAGAGAGAGAGAGAGAGAGAGAGAGAGAGAGAGAGAGAGAGAGAGACAGAGAGAGAGAGAGAGAGAGAATAAGAGGACTCTATCCTCTTAGGCTTAGGATGCTCAAGAACTCTATCCTCTTAAGTCTAGGGTCTCTCTCTCTCTCTCTCTTTATATATATGTGTGTGTGTGTATAATGATAGATACATAGGTACATTATATATCATTATGGAATAACACATCACACACATTAGGTTGCATAAGGAGAGAGAGAGAGAGAGAGAGCTCTAAACATGTACCTTAGTATGTATAAAGCTACAATAGGATCCCTCCTCTCTCTCTCTTGAGAGAGAACTCTAAACATGTACCTTAGTATGTATAAAGCTCTTATAGGTTCTCCCCCTCTCTCTCTTTGTACTTAGTGATACAAATTTAGGTACATTCTATGAAGTTATCGAATGGCACATTGTGTAGGTTAACACACACACACACACACACACACACACACACACACACACACACACACACACACACACACACACACACACACACACACACACACACACACACACACACACACACACACACACACACACACACACACACACACACAGCCTAGACCTAAGAGGATAGAGTCCTTGATGTTGAGGACTCTATCCTCTTAAGGTTTAGGGTCCTCAAGGACTCTATCCTCCAAGGGTCTAGGGTGTGTGTGTGTGTGTGTGTGAGGATAGATACTAAAGTAAATTATATATGGAGTTATGGAATAACACATCACACACATCACCTTACATATGGAGGGAGGCAAAGAGAGGAGAGACCCTATGTTAGCCTTATTTTTTATATGCGATTCTTTAGCATGTTATTTTAGTGTTGTTTTTAAGATGATATTAAATTGAGTATAATACTCTTTAGGAGACTTGCATTTCAAAAGGAATGCTTGAAAGTAATGATGAGTGGACTTTGTGCTTAGAAGAAGCTACATCTATACAAACTGATATTTCACTATGTTTAGCAACAAGATGCATCTAGTAGGGCTTTATTGCATCTCTAAGACTTTCTACATATCAGGACATGGGCAAAGATTGTTTGACTTTCTTGGATTGCAAGATCCTCTGATCCAAATACTCAAATGCATATCAATCCACTTTTACAAGATAAATATGTGTATGATTCTATAGAGGAGCAAAGATCGTATATGTCTATGAAGATCTTACAAGCTCATTGTTATGTGAGGTACATCAATTTTGAAATTCATGAACTAAGGTTAAATGCTAAATGACAGACACAAAGTTGCATATTTTGCAATTATGGATGTCATGGATTCACACATTGGGGATATATTCTTTTTGGATGGACTTTGTGGGTTTGGAAAGACTTGTCTTTATAATCGCTTATTGGTGGCTAAGTTGCAAAGTGATCGATGTATAGCATTAGCAGCAATGTCATCAAGCATTGCTACCTTACTTCTACCAGTGGACATACTCCTCACTCCATGTTCAAAATTTCATTGGAACTAATAGACAATCAATCCCCTTGTGTTATTCTTGTTCAAATTGATCTCACTCGGTTATTGAGTCAATCAATGCTAATTTTATGGGACGAGACTCCTATGATGCATGAATATGCCTTTGAAGCAATTGATAAGACTTTGAGGGATACTATGAAATGTGATAAACCGTTTGGTGGAAAGGTTACATTGTTTGGGGGAGATTTTAGATAGATTTTGGCAATTGTGATCAAGTGCTCCTATGACGATATTGTTAACATAATTCTATTCTATTCTCATTTATGGCAATAAGGTACTGAGACTCTTAGAGAATATACATATATCTACAAATGGTGGTGTGAATGATAAGGTTTCAATGCTTGGATAAAGGGGAGAGGAGATGGAATGGGCATTATAGATTATTGTGAGAAGTTGTAGATTCCATCTAGCATGGACTTGGAAACACAATCTATTGATGCCTTGGTTAATAGTGTATATCAGAAAGTATTCACTGTGAATGATTTTGGAACATATTTTAGAGAGCATGCCATTCTTGCATCTTGTAATATGGAGTTAGGCACCTTAAATCACCATGCATTCCAATTGATTTCAAGAGAAGTTACCCAATATTATAATGCAAATACTATTTTAGAGACAGATAATACTTCATTTTTGTACTCTATAGAGTACTTGAATAATCTAGATGTGGGAGGTGGATTCCCTCCTCATCTTTTGTTATTGAAATTTAATGAGCATATAATTCTCCTTGGAAACTTGAATCCAACAAAGGGATTATGTAATGGCATGAGATTGATGTGCATGGCTTTTAATGGAAAGCTGATAGATGTAGAAATAATTTCAAGGAGAAATATAGTTGAAAGGGTCTTTATTTCTAGAATCACATTTATTCCTAGCAATCTGCATTTTCCATTTACTATGAAACAAAGGGAGTTTCCTATATGACTAGCATTTGCTAAGATAATCAATAAGTCACAATGCTAGACTTGGACTTTATTTAAAAGCACTAGTCTTTGCTCATGGCCAATTGTATGTAGCATTTTTAAGGGTAAAATCATCAACTAGTGTGAAAGTCTTGCTAGAAAAAAATGTAGATGTTACAAATATCACTACTAACATAGTCTATAAGGATGTACTTAAGAAAGTGCATTGCTATGAAATGTTTTTTCCATGAGTGTTATTTTATTGATATTCCCTTACAATCACTTACCTCATTTATTCTTGAGATATTATTTATGATGTGTTTAAAAATGGTTTTTTGATTGTAGATCTCTTTCTTTCTTAAGGTTTTACTTGATTTTTGCAAATGCCTACTCTAAGTTATGGCTATTATCCATATTTTGAGTATCAAAAGCATCTACAATATACTCTATGGACTGTTGCTAGCCATGCTATTATAAGAACTCTAGTTAGAGTCATAGAACGCATGGAGTTTGATCTTGACATAGACATTATATTTCCTCTATTTGTTGAGATCTCACATGTAGGGAACATTCAATGTTTTTGTGTTCACTTTGTTGCGCCTAACTAGAACCGCAAGTATGAACGATCTCACATGGATAAGATACACATGGGTTGGTAGAAATATGAAAGTAAGGATTTGGGTTGCTTGATCACTGTCCATCAAGGGTATATAGCTCCTATTGAGTGGTCTAGGAATGTCAAGGGGGCAAGTACTCTTATTTTGTAATGTGTATACAATGTAATGATCTTTATTACTTTTATACTGTCTTTGTGAATAATAATCTAATGGTATTTATTCTACATTGTGATTTTCTTTGATTATATGTATAAGGAGGGAAGAGATTGGCACATCATTTTCCATAATAAGGTAAGAGCATGTTGTAGCTTCACATGCCCATGTTGGGCCTGGAGTTCAAGATCTTTCAATTTTTTCTCAAAGAAAAAGAAACCTTCACTTTGATTAGCTAAATTAGTGATAGTCTTCTTTTTGATTGACATTAGAGATCTGTTTCATGCCTTGGATACAATTTGTTCATTACATTATTATTGGTATCCACAAACTAGCTATATGTTTTAGTATTCTTTCTTTGCTTCTTTTTTTGTTGTGTTTTGTGAGTTACATTCTTTGATTCTCATATACATAATAAGTGTTAGCCAAGATGTGTGTGTGTGTGTGTGCGTGCGTGCGTGTGTGTGTGTGTGTGTGCGTGCGTGCGTGCGGGCGCGCGCGTGTGCGTGCGCGCGCATGTGTGCATGGTGTATGTGCACGTGCGTGTGTGCGTGCACATGCACATGAAATTGTAAAGAGAAAGAGCATGGGTGAACTGATTTTCATGGCTAATGAGTAATGTGTAAGCAGCCATTTGCATGGCTAACAAATAATATAAGAGAATAGAAAGTTTGTTCCTTGCTAGAAAAGATGAGGAAAGTGAAATGCAATGCAAGGAAGAAGTGAGGAAAGCGAAGCTACCATTTGCCCTGCCAATACTATAGCAACTTCACTTCCTTTGCAATGCTACTTCATAGTATTTTGCATGAAGCTACCATGAAGTGACCTAGTGTTCCATTCACATAAAGTGCACAATGAATGCTAGTATATATTATACATAGTGAAGAAAAGCCATGTAAGGGATCAATTGCAAGTTATAGTTAGAAGTCTTTTAGATCTAGCAATCCTTATGAAGAATCCCTATTGGAGATTAATGCTATATATCCTTATGAAGAACCCGTTTTGGAGATTAATGTTGTATATATGTTCTCAATAAAGTTTGTGTGTGTCTCATATCAAGAACAACAAATAATGAGTTGTGATTGCTTCCTAGGATTGTGTGACAATGTATGCATGACAACCTTTATGAAGGTCTTTTCCACAACAAATTATTATAGTGGATCAGTTAGCCCATAGGTCTAAATGTGCATCTACACACACTCTATCGCATGCATACATACATGTATGCATATATGTATGTATGTACACACACACACACACAAAATAAAATCCTTATGTATACATATTTATAGACTTTCTTGCATGCATGTTAGAAATGCATAATGATCCCAACAAATAATCACCGAGGATTGATATTTCTTAGAGTTACATTCACATCATATTTAACCATGTTATTGCAAAAACATTAGCAATAGCATATTTGGATGAAATCCATGTGTTTGTTAAATACAATATGTATTCAATTACTAAAAGGTATGTACATCACAAAAGGATATAATCTCTTAAAAATGCTCTTAATCTTAGACGAAATAACAACCAATGTATCATTCTTTTTAAGCGATTATATAACCTTGAGAAGGATTTTATCAAAATAAATAAACTAAGCATCAACCTTAGCCATAATCCTAGAGTAACTCTTTAATTTTGTTCCTCAAATTCTAGATGAGCATAAGAGCATATATGTAATATTATTCCACACATATAGAAAAGTTGGACCTTTGCATCCTAGAAGGACTTATCTCCATGTGATCATTCTTTGCAAATTGGCTCTCATCACTACCATAAATGGCCTACCCTCATTATTATAATATGTAGAGACTGCTCGCAAAATATTTGAAAACATGCATACAAAAATGTTTCAAAATGTTAAATCTTGCCATTAACTACAACATATAAAGGGCAATGCATTTATTTTAAAATGCCATATCCCTTTGTTGAAATGTGCATTGATATAAGCTTCTCAATCTCAATCCATCGAATACATGTGAAGAAATAATCATCAAAATTTTCATTGATATGCAACAACGTTGTTAGCAACGTTCAATGTATGTAAAAAATCATACCAATGAATGCAAAAGAGAAAGGAGCAAGCCCTTCAAAATTTAGCAAGGACCAAGGCTAGATCCTTGCTATCCATATCTACTATCCTATTGGACATGGATTAATTTTTAGATTTGTATGAAATCCCCTCAAAGCATATAAATTAAAGTGATATTTATAATTAAAAATCCAAATTTGGTATAAAGAGCATAATACCAAGCATTGAATGAAAGCATATATCTCATCCTCCCAAAATGGTTGATCATAGCTTTCTTGTAACAAGAAAGAGAGAAATTTAAGAGGTTACTTTGATTGAACATAAAATGTAAGTGTATATAGAAGTCTATGATAGTGAATTATCTCTCCTCTCCATCTATGTAGCTTTCGCACAAGTGAAGTTAGGCCATCCTACTCCCTCTCTACATTGGTCTCACCGAATGACCAATGAATACAAACTAAAAAAGCAATGTACACAATAAACATTTCTTATAAAATTCAAATGGGCAAACAAAAATAAAGTTAAATAAATAATAATGTACTTACAAAAACTCTCTTGAAGGCACAATCACCTCTTCCAAGGTGTGACATCGAGCTAGATGTAACTCTATGCACATTGCCTCCTTTTATCGCTTCCACTTAGTGGGACTTTGTCTAATTTCCTTGTTTACCTTCTTCCATTAGTCTCAATCATGCTAGATAGGACAAGATAGGTTATTACTATAGGTATCATGACCTCTAAGCAAAGTGGAAATGGTGTCTTATAATATTCATCTACATGTAATCATCTAAAATTTGATCAAATGAAAATGGATGTGGAAACTTGTCATGGAGAGTCCCTAGTATATAATTCTTTCCGAGCATCCTACTATGTTTAGTTGTCTTTCATGTTGTATTGTATAACAACACAACAAGCCTGTGCATCCTAGCAATGACTCTCTTCCCTTTGTTATTATTGACCATATAACATGTATAGTCATGGATCAAGTATGAGGAGTTGGGAGAAGTCACAAGTATCATGAGCCTTCATAGTGTAGAAGTCTCAAACTAAGAGAGGCAATTACTAGGGACTCGACTATCTAGGATGATATATGCATCTACCTCATAAGTCATTGCATTGATGGTTGGGAGAGCAAGGATGTAGTCATGGGTATAGGGAAGTAAGATGTGTATCCATGGTTGTAGGAAAATGTTGGAGATTGTTGAGTAGAACTAAAAGGTGCAAAGCCATACTCATGCACGGCCTCCTTAATACGTGTGTATGTGTTCATGAATGTGGCCAAGAGGTCATCCTATAAGGAGCCCCTATAATGGTGAAGCAAACTAGGTCAAAGAGTGGGAAGGGGCTAACAATCCTCCTTATGTGACGATGGGGGAAGGTGACTCCATTGAGCTAAGGGTCATTACTACAATGGTGAGATAGTGTCATCGCCACTATAAGAGTTGTAGCAACCACAACTGCAAAAATCCAAGCAATGACCACGAGCACATCTGATTTGTCCGTGTGAACCAAGAGCTTTGACTCTACACATGCGATGTTGAGCTCGATAATGATTGTTGCACTATATCAATGAATCATTGTGTGGCAACAACATCTATGCTCTATATGAATAATAATATTGTGCCATCTATCAATCAATGAGTATGGATCATAGTATCAACTATAGTCACAATGTCAAAAAATAGTCATGAGTATATTTAGTATATTTTCTCTATATCTCTCGATTCCTCTCGCTCTCCCTTCCTCTTTCTTAGCTCATCTCCATTTACGTCAGAGTCCGATTTTAGAAAGTCACCTAGCTATCCTATCTGAGAGAGCTCTTCACTTCATCTCAACCTCTAGAACCAACTTCACATTGAATGATCTAGCACCACAAAAATGGAAGATCCTCTCACAAGAGAACATATCCAAGAAGATACATGTACACAAAGAGAAGATCCTCTTGCAAGGGAAGAAACATGCAACACCCAACATCAATCCTTCCTTGATAGCCTCAAGCATAAGCTCAAAAATCTCACCCAAGAAGTACACCATGGCATTGAATCCTTTTTGAAGTGCTTATCTTCTCAAGGGGGTGCAAATCATACAAGTAATTGAGGATGTGCTTGGCTCTATTGGAAGAGTATATCAACCCTCCCTTGACAGCCTCAAAAATAAGCTCAATAAGGTCACCCAAGAAGTACACCATATCATAGAGTCCTTTCTAAAAGTGCTTGTCTTCTTGAGGGGTTTTGTTGCCAAGAGGCACATGCATGAGGGATAAGTGCCTGAAATGGTTCTACCCTATGTGCACATTGAAGGGATGATCACCTTAAATGGTTCTCCTTCATTGGGGGCATGTTCTTAAGAGTGGATGAATTTCCTCCTAAGCAAACGGTCGATGGGGATGCCTATCCTTTCTGGGCATGAAACTTGAAGGTGTGAATGCGGGTGAATCCGTCTATGGGTGATGTCACAACACCCACATCATAAGTGTTAACATCTATATTTTTTATATATAATGTAGTTTTAATTTTTAATTATTTATTATGGCTAGCTATTTTAATTCAATTAATTATTTTACTAACAATATTTTTTAAAATTTTTGATAGCTAATGTGTAGAGCATATATGATAAAATGGATATGCATAGCATGTGCAATTTAATCCAAAGAATACTTCCTTATTTAGTATTTATTTAATAAGATGCAGTGTCAGTTACCCTATGGTATACTCACAACTATTTGTAATTATTTATTGATATGATAGATTTATTAGATATTTTATAAATAATGGAGGACTCTCAATTCCAAAGAGATATGCTACTATTATTAGCCTCTAATTTAGTGAACTCGAACTCTTTTACCAAAACAGTGATGTAAAAGGCCTACTTTGGGCAAAGCAAGATTCAATAAAATATTATAAATACATACATGGAGAAGTAACCCACTCCATATATAGGGAAAAATTGTACCCAATAGTGCCTCACCTTATTCTACTTTTCTTTTTAAGGCTTCTTTAGTCTAATTTTGGCTTAAGTGAGTTGTGCTATTCATTTTATGAGAAAAGAGTGTGAGGGAGAGCTTCTATCATTCACTATGTACATATCTCACATCTGATCTATGCACCAATGGTATCAGAGCCTAGCCTACCTCTGAGGCTTCCAATCGCCTATCTCTTGTGCAAAGACAAGCTCTCTAGAGCAATCAGGCTCTACAATCAACCTAAGGCCAAATGGACTACACATTGGATTCCTTGCATCTCTGAACCCTAGAACCCCCTATCCATGCCCAAAATTTGCTCAGTTTCCACCAATATTAAAATCTTCCCTTCTTTCTTCATGGTACCTTTATCTTGGATCTTTTAACCCAAAAGAGAGCTTAAGCTCTCCATCAATTTCGTGGAGAGAGGAGGTGTTTTTTTTTAAATGATCAAATGAACGGCATACTCCTTTACAAAAACATCAAGTTTTTTGTTGTCTAAGGCTTATTAGCCTTAGCTAATTACTCTCCTACTTCCACACTTATCCTTCTTCACATTACATCCCAAACGGATCTCCTTGGTCTGCACAAGTCATTGTTGGCTTGCTGCCTGTAAGAGCTTGTTTCTATATAGTCTATTCGGATCTTCTAAATTCCACTATAATCCCCTCAAAAGTTCTTGCAATTTTTTTCCATTCGGCATCCATATTTTTCCAAGAAGTTGCTCTCTTGCTTGGTGCTCAAATGCTGAACTTTTATTTCCTCAAGCAATGTATATCTTCATCCTTTCGGCTCGATGACAACAAGTTTCTCTTCATCAAGTTTATCAACCTAGTCATGGGCAACCAAGATGACTCAAGGACTATCGGCCAATACAAAATTTCACTCAACTTCACTACTTTACAAGCCAACTATGCAGCAACTCATGGATCTCCTAGTCATGCAACTGGATGAGGAACATCAACACTAAGCACATCTTGAGCAAGATATATTATCCCTCAAGCTTCAATAACAATGGAATGTATTCATGCAACATGAATGAAAAACTATTCTGCAATACAGTGAAAGATTTTGGGGTACTCTGCTTCAACTACAAATGGTGGAACTTGTAGCTAAATCAACCATCAAATGGAACTATGTGTTTAGTCTCCTTCTATTTTTTCAAGCTAAAGTGAATATGTTTAAGCCTAACACTTTGAATGAAGCAATTTCTTTGACACATGATGCGAGAAGAAGCAAAACAAGGATTGATGACAACCACGAGCTTTGATGCGTAATAATAATTTTCATTTCAATTCTTACAATCCTAATCGTACTTTCAATTTTTCATTTGGCAAGAATCACAACAATTGCCAACCCTAGATGAATAATTTCAATAATAATTTAGGCCAATCTATTTCAAATTTGAATCCAAAGCCTTAAAATCCTCCAAAACTTTCTGAAGCCAAAAATTTCAATCCAATTGTATCCAACACAAATTCTACAAATGTAATATATTGTAAATGCAATCATCTTGGCCATATCACAAGACGTTGTCCTATGGGCAATACTTGTGAGTGGAAGAAACCTATAGCCCATCTCAACTATCTTGGAGCATATGACACCACTATTGACATGGAATATATGCCTGACTTTGATGAAGCAACACTCATGATCATAAATCTAAGTGAAGTAGATGATATTTTTGGTAAAATTTCCATTCCTTCTTTTCTAAAAATAAAATGTAATATTCATCACCATGAGCTTATTGTTTTACACGAGGATGGTAGCACTCATGACTTTATTTCTGAAAATGCAATTAGGAAATTAAACTTAACTACTATTCCATCTACATATAAAATCAAAGTTGAATTTTTAGGGACACACTATAATGGACTGAAAGAAGTGCATGGGCTTGAAATTAACATTAGGCCATATCATGAAAATCATAAATTTTCTGTTGCACCTTTACAGTTTGTAGATGTGATCTTAAGCATGCCATGGAGACATCAATTTAATCCTGATATTGACTATAATACTCAATCTATACATATCCACCATGCGTGTCAATTCTTTTTCTAGAAGGATAAATTGAAACTCAATTGTATTAATTAATTAGCCATATGCAAGCTAAATGTGCTCTCCATAAGCAGTCAAAAGCATTTCTTGTGCTAATCAATGAAATAGAAGTTGCTAAGTTTGATTTAACTGCATGACAATAAAGTTTCCTTCATAAACTTTCTATTTTTTTTTTCCTTTGACTTGCCTCTACCATCTTCATGACTGGAGAATCACCAAAAAGCTCTTATACCTTGTAGTCAACCTCCATGTAAAGCTCCTTATCGTCATAACCAAATAGGGCAAAAAGAAATTCGAAAACAAGTAGAGGAACTATTAAGCCGAAACTCAATCAGACCCAACAACTCTCCTTTTGGACCAGTTATTATTATAGTCAAGACAAAGAACTAAACTTATCATATGTGTATTGATTACAAAGCTTTAAATAAGATCATTATCAAAAATCGATACCCAATACTTTGTGTACATGATATCTTAGATAAACTTTAAAATGCCACTGTCTTTAGTAAAATTGGTCTTAAATCTAGCTATCACCAAGTTCACATGGCCCTAGTGCATATTTGTGAAACTTCTTTTCAACCCTAATACTTCCACAATGATTTTTTAGTAATGCATTTCGGCCTTAACTATGCCCCCACAACTTTTAGTAGAATGATGAAAAGATTTTTTTAAAATTTTCAACATTGCATAATCCCCTATGTGCATGTTGAAGGGATGAGCACCTTAAATGGTTCTCCTTCAGTGGGGGATATGTTCTTAAGAGTGGATAAATTTCCTCTTAAGCCAAAGGTCGACAAGGATGCCTATCCTTTTTGGGCGTGAGACTTGAAGGTGAAAATATGGGTGAATCCATTTGTGGGAGTGATGCAGCAACATCCACATCACAAGTGTTAACATCTACATGTTTTTGATATTTAATGAGATTTTGATTATTTATGATTTATTATGGCTAGCTATTTTAATTCAATTAGTTATTTTAATAATAATATTCTTTTGAATTTGTGATAGTTGATGTGTAGAGCAGATATGACAAATGGGATATACGTGGCATGCACAATTTAATTTAAAGAATACTTTCTTATTTAGTATTTATTTAATAAGTGTTGAAATATTAGAGTGACAACATGAGAATATGTGCATGAACTCAAGTGTACAAGAAGAATATCTTGCTTAATGAGTTGTTCACAAGTACAACTGGTACACTCTCTCTACTTTCAAGAGTGACCTCTAGGCTATTTAAATAGCCTCTAGATGGCTAGGGTTAGGGTTTTCCCCTGCCCTCTAGTCCATTCACACTCATCTACCCTTGTCCACCCTTGAATACATAGGGTTCACATGCCTATCTCTCAACACCCCCTCAATATCAAAGTGGGATTGGACTACAAGGCATATTTATGTTCCCCTGTTCAAACAACAAGGATGCCTTTATAAATCAAACTACAAGATTGCTTATAGGTAGAAGGTTTATATATTTAGAAGAGTCTACTAAAATCAGGTGTTGTGGAGATAAAGTTGGCCTCCAATTCTTTTAGTATTTTAGGGGTGGTAGGGCATTTACTTGTGATATACCTTGTCTTCTCACATTTGTTGCACTTCATCTTATCAGGATATTTTTTCCAACAATTCCTTATAATATGTCCCTTTTTATTGCAAAAGGAGCATTTAGTGGAAACTGTATGAACCAAAAGTTAGTCACGAGTTGTTGAAGTAGATGCCTAACTAGTGTTGCCTTCTTTTTTATTTCTTTTTGTAAAAATGTCACAGTGTAGTAAATAGAATTTGAGCAACAGATAGAGAAAGAGAGTACATAATAGATAAGAGAACAAAAATTTTCTTTAACTCCAAACAATCTAATACGAACATGGCTTTATCCACTGGTGTGCTTCCAATGTGAAGCTTAGATGGTGATCTAGACAGAAGATAGGTGAAGATCTTAAGGTTAGCTAGAATAACTCTAATTGGGTGAAAGCATGGATCATGAAAGCTATGAAGGGGTCTACCTTTTATAGCTTGTGAAGGAGGTCATGATGGATGCACATGTGTCTGTTGACCTTCCATGTGCACATGTGTTTGTTGACCTTCCATGTGTACTTCCACTAGTTGGCCAAGGAATATTCCCTACCCTAGCCAAGGGTTAGTTCCACAGCCCTCGGACACAAAATAGGGGTCCCTTATAACTTCCTTACCCCGCAACAAACTCGATGCGGTGTGCCTCGAGTTGCTATCATCTTTAACTACTCTATCTAACCCTCCCAAAGACTAGACCTGCAATGGTCACCTTTTGGCCATCTGGTCACATAAACATAATCTGACATATAACTCAAGATCCACCAATGTCCAGGCTCACACATTTCTTCTCCTCATAATGGGGGCCTTACAACTTTGAGCACCATGGATCATTGCTGGCACTTTACAAGGGTAGGGCATTAAGCATATCCAACACTTTTATCCTCACCCAAATATGATTGAATGATGCTTTCCAAGGTTGGATTAGGGATATTTGTAAGAGTAGTTACAAGGGTTGGGAATACCTTCTTTATAAGCTTTCAAGGGAATTGCAATAGTATCTTAATCATGAATTAGAGCTTGCACTAAGGATAGTTGTGCCATGAGCCCCTTCATGTGAGAGATGAACTTGCTTATACTCCAAGCTAAAAATTTTGATCTTGAGGAAGATTTTAGAGTTTTCCTCTAGCCCCATAAAGAGAGAGTTGATCAATGTGATAGTTGAAGCATGTTTATGGCTTGGGCTCTTTCATCATCTTCTACATTAATCGAGTTAGATGGGTCAATAACTTTGATCCCTTTGATGAAGCGCCAGTAGCCTCGCTCCATCATTTTGTATCTCACTAATACCTACCATGGATAAAAGTCTTTTCCATCGAACTTAGGGTTTTGAGGTCTAACATCGACATAGGCCATGGCCATGATAGGAAGGTCTTACTAATTGCACTAAGAAATGGCAATGTCTAACCCTTTACATAATGGCCAATAAGTGTGGAAGCAAATGAAATGATACTTACATTAATAAGTAGCATGCTTAAATGTGATATTCTACAAGATGGGATACGAGATGATAACAATGGTCTATGTGTTTATAACTAGCACATAGCCTTACAATGGTCAATGTGATGATGATACTTGAGCACTTACTAAATCATGCTTAAGGTCTAAACTTTTTTAAATTTTTGAAATAATCAGTAATAAGTGATAGAATAAATTATTATTAGTGCTAAGAAGCACTCATTGCCAAGCATAGGTGAAGCACTTAACATTAACCCGATTTTAAACAACTTGAGGAGTCACCTTTGGTTGAGGATGCTCTTAGTTTAGAGCTTTTAGCTCTACAATAAACTCATAGAATCTAAATTAGTGATTAAAATCACTATTGATGATTCCAATGAGTGGAAAGACTCAAAAACCCAAGCTTTGAAGCTTGGGCTATAGTTGCCATAGAAAACCACAGTTAAGTTTTTGCTTGATATGAGCAATAGACAAATAATTTCTCTAAACCCTCTTAGGTGTAGATAGTCCTCTTGAGGGGCTATGAAAGCCCCATAGTAGCCGCCTCCATTGTACCCTATGTTGCCGGTGCAAGTACTGCAACTCGAGGTATGTTGCTATCAAAAAATGTCCCAAATCGGTGTCTGCAGTAATGTGGTGCTGTTGTGACCACAATCTCAAGGTTCAAGGTGCCAGCATGCTACACATGAGGTAAGAAGAAATTTCCAAAAAGAATCAAGAGTAGATATGGCCTCCTTTTCTCACACCAATTCCTCCAATGGAGGTAGGTTTGAATTGGTTATGGTGGAAAGAAGCATAGTTTAAAGAAATGGAAGTCTCTTGTGCACTTAGACCAAGATGTGATTGTGGCAAGCTCAATGGATCAAAGATACCTTTGATACCATGTTGAAATATTAGAGTGACAACATGAGAAGGTGTGCATAAGAGGGAGAGAGAGCTCAAGTACTAGAAGAAGATCTTGCTTAATGAGTTGTTCACAAGTACAACTGGTACACTCTCTCTTCTTGAGAGTGACCTCTAGGCTATTAAATAGCCTTTGGATGGCTAGGGTTAGGGTTTCCCCCTTCCCTCTAGTCTATTCACACTCATCTACCCTTATCCACCCTTCAATACATAGGGTTCACATGCATGTCTTTCTACAATAAGACGCACCATTGATTAGCCTATGGCATGCACACATCCATTTGTAATTATTTGTTGATATGAAAAAATTATTGGAGATTTTATGAAGATATTTTATAAATAATAGAGGGCTCTCAATACCAAAGATATATGCAACAATTAATAGCCTCTAATTTAGTGAACTCGCACTCTTTTATAAAAGAGTGATGTAAAGGGCCTACTTTGGGTCAAGGAAGATTCAATAAAAAATTATATCAAGCTTAAGCTCAAGTATATTGAAATAGGGATGATTCTTGGTATTGCAAGTTATCTTCTTAGATAAAAGAATTAAATCTTGTTGTATGTGTGTCTTCATAGGTTTTCTTCCCTTTGTGTGTGCAAACCTCCACTACTTATCTTCTTGGATTTTCTAATCTACCTACCATACTGTTGTATAGTCATGCTAGAGATTGGGCGAGGTACCATGTTCACATGTGACCAAAGTGAGGCTAGCACAAAACCCTATTGCAAGAATGGGTGTGTGTGTGTGTGTGTGTGTGTGTGTGATCTCATTACATCATGATTTTACTCAAAGGAATTCTAGAAAAGATGGCTTAAACTTAGGTATATTGTATTATGATTTTATAGACAAGACATAAACAAACGTAAAGTAAGAAACGCAATTGGAGTGTTCATGGATTTACACCCCGAGCTCAATGGTGTGGCAAAAATGACCAAAGCATGGTAGCTTTCTAGTATAGTTATTCTTAACCAACATTGGAATGTTCTTTGATATACCTATCTAAATTACCATTGGTATATTTTTGCAAATTTCATCAGTATGCCCATCAATATTTACTAAGCTCTATACCGATGCACATCTAGAAGCATATACCAATGACTTTTTAAATAAATGTACTGATGATGTAAAATTTTTTGAAATTGCATTAGAATCTAGTGATGGAATGAGGAGAACTTCTTGAAATCTTGAGAGAATACATCTAAAGAATTTTTTTTTTAAATAAATTTCATCTAGTGATGGAATGGGGACAAGAATTGCTTGAAATCTTGAGAGAATACCTCCAATGAAAACTATAAAATAAATAGTATGAAACTTCTATTGCCAATGAAAAATTTAGCAAACTCAGAATTGTGCTCATTTGGAAATCTTATTTCTTGTTGGTAAGTTTCCCATGGCGATCTCCATGCAAACATATTCATCTTGTTGATGAGAGTGGCCCTCCATAGCTTCTTGGCCATTTTTGCTATTGTAGGAGGTGTCACTAACCTATCCACATGCCATCAAATCATCATCATTACACTTGTCATAATCATGTGCTATTAAGGTCAAATAAAGCTATTTTCTTGTGGTTGACTATGGATTATCTTTTAATTTTCATGGGTTCACTCAACAAAATGAGATTTTCCCTAGTAACTACTGTCTCACATGTGGCACAAGATATGTTTACTTATGCATTCCAACAAGACTTATAATCATATGTATTGAGGACCAGTACTTACGGAATGCATGCAAATAAATGTGTACATAACCATCTCAACATTTCCCTTGGTTACTCCTCACGAATAGTTGCATAAGGAAAGTATAATTACTAATGGTTTTCTTATGATAGAGAAAATACCATTTGGAAGAAATCAAGAAAATTGTGTTAGAAGAATGTGATACCTATGCCTTGGTTTGAAAAATCTATTGGTCATTTTTACTCACCATTTTATCAACAAATAGAAAATCCAAGTGAGTAGTTAAGCATTGCAAATGAAAGGACAAGAAGCTCCCTTTCAAACTCATTCTATCTACAAACATCTAGTCCAACTTACCCATCAACTTTAGTAACCTCAATCTATGGACCCTTCCACCCTATGTAAACATCCATATTCATTGATGTGCACACATATGTGTTAGTCCACATTATACTATGAGAAATAGGTAAAAGTGGAGTTCTTGCATGGCCAAGTCCTTCATCTAAAGGTTGTTTCAATCCACACTACACTAGAATAAGGAGACAAAATCCCTCATCCAAGAGTGAAACATTGGCCTTCCATGAAGTTCAAGTCTTACACTGTTGGCCCGCCAATGAGGAGTCTTCACTACCAACCAAGCCACTCTCTTTTTTGTGTGTACAAAACATAATGTGTGTATCCCCTCCTTTCTAGGGACCTTGAAAGCTAGTATATGTAAAGGGTGTAACTCCATGCCAACAAGTAGAGTCACAAAACTCTCCATCAGAAAAATAGGTATAGTATGCACTAACAAGCAAGCAACCATACATTTATTCATGCCAATAGTAGAAACAAAGAAAACCAATCTCTAGATATCACAAGATGGACAAAGCACAACCTCAAGAACTCCAACTCAACTCATTCTATTTACTTCAGGATGTTCTATACAACTCGTTGATACACAATTACCTAGCACATGTACCATCATTGTCACACACATTGGTACAGTCTTTCCACACCATTCAACAATATGCAATTTCAAATCCATGACAACAACCCAATGCATTGAAACTTCTATGCATCATGACCATCAAAACCTTGGAATACTTACCGTGAATCCGATGCCTATCATTATAGTTCAATTAGTTGGGAAGAAAATCACAATAGTCTACATCCTTATGGATACTCCCCAAAATTCTTCTAAATCCAACTTATCTATTATTCCATTACATATTATTTTAGGGTGGCTAAGGGAGGTCTTGAACCTCCAAAGGCCTCTCGAACCTACAACTTAATTTCAAACCTATGCTTAGCAAATTAAAATTTTATATCACTCCCTTACTCTATCCCTTTGTAATCATGCTCCTTTTCTCTCTTTTCAATTTTGATACACACACACGCGCGCGCGCGCGCACACATAGAGAGCACCATCTTGCCACTAATACTAGCTGCCCTTTCTAATACTTTCTTTAGTTCTACTTGTCAATTGCTCGTCACCACCCTATTCATGTAGACTTTGTTGGACTAATTCATGCTATACCAAATCTACTAATTAACTACTTTGCTTGCCATTGCTCCATAGCCCAAATTTGGGAAATTTGAGAAAGGACGAAAATATTATGGCCCAATCATCCAAGTTTTGAAGCTCATACCTTTTTTGTGTAAGTCTACATTTTAAAGAATAGGACATATGTGATTGATGTTAATGAAGTTACTTAAAGAAATCTAAGTTCGAGCTTGGAAAAAATAAGAAAGAGAAGCAAGTATAAATAACCACACATTAAAGAATTGAATCCCATGCCGTTTGCATTTATGTTTATGTTTTGAGTAATAGGCCAAGCATAAATCACCATTAAAACTTTTAGATTTACTGTCATGTTTTATAAGTAATCAAAAGAAGATACCCTCTCCCCCTTGGTGCTAAAATTAGCTCTCATGAGTACCTAGGCAACACTAACAACAAAAGAAAGCACAATATTTATCTTAGTGGACACACATCTCTCATCAATGCCATGGCAATAACGATAAAAGAAAGCACAATATTTGTCCTAATGGACACATTGCTAAATATTATGCTTTCTTTTATTGTTAGTGCCAGGGCATTGGAAAGGACAAGTATCAGTGGCAAGATGGTGCTCACTCTGTGTGTGTGTGTGTGTGTGTGTGTGTGTGTGTGTGTGTGTGTGTGTGTGTGCACGTGTATGTGCATGTATGCATGCATGTGTATGCGTGTTCATGTGCATGTGCATGTGCGTGCGCACGGTGTGTGTAATTTGAACATAATCAACATAATGACCTATTTAACCTAATGTGTAGGGTATACTTTTGACTACTATCTAATTTTTATGTGGCATATTAGATAGGTGAGAGAGAGAGAGAGAGAGAGAGAGAGGAAGAGAGAAGAAATAAAGTTATATTAACGTCTACAAGAGGCCAAAAGGTTACATAAAAAATGTCTAGAAAGTTTTCCAACTCCTAGTAAAGCTACTATCTGGTGTTATGGTGAACTAGGTGTAGGTACAAAATGGTATACAAACTCAATACAATCTAGATGCACTTCAAGTGCAGTCTGGAACTATTTATGGAGCGTGGTCATCTTAAGATGTCCCTTATGGGCCTGTCTAGCATGCAGAGGCTGAAGTGACGGGGTATGGCTCCCCAGTGGCACTGTAGTATCCGTTGTATCTATAGGTGATGTCTCCTACGAGGGCGTGGGCCTACTGGGTGTGGGCGGTGAGCTCTACCTCTCTCTGTAGCTCTATCCAAGGTGACTCCTCGGGGTGGGGCAACCTCGTTGTAGAGAGAGAGAGAGAGAGAGAGAGAGAGAGAGAGAGAATTTTACAGAGGGAGAGGAAAAGGGGAGGAGAGGGAGAGAGTGGAGAAAGAAAAGATTGCACACACACACACACACACACACAGAGGCCAAGGGGTTTCGAAGCGAGAAAAGAAAACTAGGTAGACATGTGCAACTAAGAATGAAAATGAAGCAAATAAATTTTAAAACTTGTCTTACAAAAACTTGGTGTACAATATTAAGCCTTTTATATAGCTCACTTGAGCTTATTTTAATAATATATGTTAGAAGACACCAATTTTACTATTAAAAACATGAGAATAAGTTTATGATTTTCACATATATCTAGTATGCTTCTTATTCTTCTAGCAATGAGTTTAAACACAAGATTTAATCATTCATTAGATATACTCAACTTATAATTCTGACAATATGATTCAAATTGCATAGTGTTTACATTTTGTGTTACAACTAACCTAAAATCTTTATACATAACATAGAATGATAATGCAAACTTATCTCTATATTGTTTGAAGGATTACAATGTCATGGTTGAGCACATCAACAAGAGGTATGGTTAATGTCGATAATACCTTGCACAAGAAAAAAGAGCTACATGGTTGAGCGCATCACACTCTTATGCAAAGCCAAGCCAAGTAAGACATGAAGTTTTCAAAAGGCGATATTAAGATATCTTGCAATATTTGCGAGGATTGCCTACTTGATTAGCATTTATTATTATTTTGGTGTGATGTTCAATTTTTAACGGCAAGCCACTTGGCTTTTTTCATTGAAAAGAGACCCCATGTCAACACCCAATTAAGGCTAGCTTCTTTAGCCGACATTAGCTTGTGCCTACTATGAGACACATATGCTATTTATTACTAAAAGCAAACATTGTTTGATCATAAGAAAGAAGCAAAGAATACAATGTTAAATAAGGAAACACCAAAATGATAAGGATACATGTATAATGATGGGACTGGGCACAAGCACTTAACAAACATAGACCACAAAACCATGCTAGCATGGTGGAGAGTTCGCATGATACTCTCCAAGACTTCCTAATTGTGGGGCAATTTTCCCTTCCCACATCAATCAAGAATATTATGTTGTATTGTACTATACTATTCTATTTAGTATTGTGGAAAAAACCAAGACAAATAACAATAAATTTAGCTAGATATTTAGTATTCAATCTTTCAATATAATGGTTATCAATATATTGATCTCCATTCAAAATTAAACCTTGTTAACTGACACCAACACTAAACCAACATCAACAACATATTCAAAGTCTGGCTTAATAATTAGATTTTTATATTGTCAAATTAAATATTAAAAATGCCCTTCCATCTTAATTTCTAGTAATTAAGTAATAAAAATCATTGTCCCACAAATACTTAAAATGGTTCCTTCTTTGCTTTCCATAACACACCAAGCTATGTTTAATAATAAAAAAGAGAGCTAGGGAGGTCCATAAAACATAATAGAATGGTTCATGGCTTCACATTCTGCCTCCAAATCATCTCTTATTAGTTGCACAAAAAATGACATTTAGGCCTTGGGTTGGCAAGGTGAGGTGGTCCCAAAATGCACTATTTGTAGATATTTAGGCTATACTTTGGAGATAAATATCTCAACTAAGAATTTACTTTTACTAAATTTTCATATGTATTGCAAATAATTATGTATATTGGAAATTGCAAGCCAAACCTTTTCATGCATGTTTGAAAGTTGCTTAAACTATTCTAGTACAAATGGTTTCATATTATTTACCAATTTCGTTGGCCAATGTTTTGTATATGAGAAATTACTCAACCTATTTAGTTCTTACTCTAGAAGAAGGATTCTACACGATTGGGTGTTTCCTAGATCTCCTAGAATCATGTTTGCACTCGAAAAAGAATGAAAGGTGGGATTGTTTTGGATCTAGAGACACAAGATTGCTCTTCGTTCATCTATATTTCAAGATTTGTAGGGATGACATCCCAAATCTTTGATTGCCAAGCCTTTAGTTGAAGGCCAAGGCAGTATGCATGGAAGCACCAAAGATTCCCACTTCATGGTGGCATATGCTTAATGCTTAATAGCCTATCTTAAATCTTCCATGATTGTGAATCATTTGGTCCATTCTTGGATATTGGTTCTTACCAAATCTTTTTGGCATCCCCATCCTAATCACAAGTAGGCAAAAAGACAACACATGCCAATGCTGAATACAATGTCATGACTAGGGCTTATCACTATTATTGATGTGCTCTTGCGTGCAAGTGCTGTTCTCATGTCTTTCAGATCAATTTGATGGTTTTTTCGTGTTCCATGGACATTGGTCCCAAGTCTTCTTAGCATCCCCCTCCTAATCTTGAATAGGCAAACT
Organism: Lygodium microphyllum; assembly: GCF_053477565.2. Classification (NCBI taxonomy): domain Eukaryota; kingdom Viridiplantae; phylum Streptophyta; class Polypodiopsida; order Schizaeales; family Lygodiaceae; genus Lygodium; species Lygodium microphyllum. The sequence goes on along the minus strand of NC_141150.1, from coordinate 111,101,311 downwards.
TCTTAAGAAATGAATTGTTGATTGTTTTGAAGCTTCTTCTATGTGAAGGAAGACAACAATACATGTCAATGTTTAATAGAGTGGCACAACAAGGGCTGATCACTTCTGATATGCTCCTATCTACAAGTATTGATGTCATGTCTTTTAGATTAACTCAATGTTTTTTTCATGTTACGAGTGGCTATAGTCATTCATAAGATACCATTTCAATTTCTCACATGTTTTGCAATATTTTCCCCCTTTAAACAAGGACACTCCTTGACAAGATTGGATGATTAATGGTTGGCTGCATTTGGCACACATTAGCAACTTAGATATACCGCTTGCTTATATGAGAGAAGGATTGGCTGGCTCAAAAGAGCAACCACACCTCGAGTCTTCATAAATGCAACACTTGGGCTCAAAAGAGCAACCGAACTTGGGATCTCCATAAAGGCAACTCTCAAATGAAATATATGGCAATGGTGGACTAGCTCAAAAAAACTTTGATTAAATACAACGTTTTATTTGGAAAATGTTCATTGGGAATCTTGTACTTGTCTCTACACATCATGTCCTGAATGGCTGCTACTTCTTTTGTACAAGTTGTGAATAAACTTCTCATCATCGATTTCTTTCATCCTATGGTGAGAAAAGTTAATCTCTTCTCTAATGTCTATTATTTGGTCTCATGTGGTAGGGCTATCAATACTTCCAAAGGACTAGGTCTTTGGACAATCCAAATTCTCAGATCTTATGCAACCACATGAAAGTTCTCTTCCACTTTTTGGATGCAATATTTTCCTAGATCTATTTGTTGGTCTAGGTCCAGGCAATAGCCTTTAGGATTTAATAGAACCAGAGGAGCATGTCACTTAGTGTGGTTCTATATGTAAGCTTGAAACGGATCAAGGTATTATGGTTCAAACATCTTTTGAGGTTTATTTCCTCTATTCCAAAGAGGGAATTAGCATATGGACTTTTGGGTCATCATCAAATATTTGAATTTGGGAGTGTGGGCTTGCAAATTATAGCCCAATTGGTAGAGGTGGGTTATGTACATCCCTATCAATCAAAAGGTCAATTCCTCCCAATTGCCTATGCACTCTGGTGACACCTATCAATCCTTCGAGATGGTGCTTAGGCAGCATCCCAAGCTTAAATGAATGCCATAGAGCAATACTTTTTTAAACAAAAGGTTTCCATAGGTTGCATGGCATAAACTATCCTACAATGTGTGTGTGGGGAAAGGACAAAGTATAGATTGTTGCAGGTTGTGGATATATGCTCGCTATTGTGTTTTTGGGTCTATTTATGTGTGTGGATTGAGGTCTATAAACATTTGTTTGATTTTGGTCCAATGGATAACAAGTATAGGTGTATTTACTGATTGTGAAACATTTGTGAGAAAGAAAATAAAAGTCAATCAAAGGTTAAGGGGCTACACGTTTCGATATGATATTCTGCACCTTGCTATCGCGTAAGGGAGAAGGGCATGAGAATGACTTCTTAGACAAAGTCTGAATAAAGATTTACGATATACAACAGCAATATTATAGAGCGTGTTTTGTTACAAGGGAAATTCGTGCAAGGAGTCCCTTGGCCTTCGTTTATTCTTTTTATTTGATCCATAGCACTTCCGGAACTTGTCTAGCACAAGCGCTGCCTCGTCCTCCACTTTCAGCAGGTATTCCCAGTCCGCCAGCTTGTGCCTTTCATTGCCAGTACTCATCTCTTCCAGGCAGGTGTCGATGTCATCTTTTATATCCCTGTGATCAGCAGCAATTGATGAGGACAAAAGGGAGAAAGTGCGGGTAGGGGTTATCTCAAAACCAAACTGAGCTAGTTATTGTCACAGATTCACACTGTATCATATGACCTCTCGATTAGTCGCCGTAGGCTTCAATCAAATTCTGAGAAGATTTGCTCACTGAACATAACATACATTTCAATCAAATTTAGTTCAAAAGGTTACAAAAGTCCGACCGTCCTGGGGCATCAGTAACAGATTACTGCTCAACGTTGGGTAATGATCATCGTTGAGAGTTGCATTTGGAAAAACATTATATACGACAAGAACCAAACGGGGTTTCAGTGTTGAGAGATGCACTAGAGTCTGTAGCAGCTTAATTAATGCCACAAAGGTAGGTCCTCAAGTGCTATATAAATGTACTAAAATCATCTTGCAAGATGCAGGAGAACTCATGTGCCAGATGACAGATAACGCTATGTGAGGTGCAGGGGGGACTGATTCAGCAGCAAATATTATGCTCTGGGTTGAACTTTGATAGAGTTTATTGCAATTTGAATTCCTTCTGCATGTGTGTGAGTTTGTGGTGAAAAACTTAAAGACTGACGGGCATTGCCCTGGAGTTCTCAAAGCGTGAAGAAGTTTTCGTTGAAGAGATATGGTGTATGTCTCCACAGCTTACTGGACATAATCCTAGAGTCCATGTGTTTCAGATTTTTGCTGTTATGCTGCCTGAAGATCTAGCATTGAACCAGGCATGCTGTATTATTAGCTGTAGAGCCTTAGTTTTCCCTTGCATACAGCAGCATGTGTATGACAACCACCTTCTGGTATTGAATTTGCCTCAGAGTGGAAAGTAGAAAATGCATGGAGCTCTTATACAGTTTGTACAAATGAGGTGTAGATAAATAAGAATGTGCACACCAGTTTAGGGTGCAATACTAGTACAACTGAAAAATGTGCCCTCTCTCCCCAGTAATGTGCACAACTCGGACAGGGACAATCAAGTATAGGATGGACAAAGAAAAGATCAACCTCAAACCACCCCTTTTCAGCTTCATACGGTAGACATTGAAGAAATGAAGCCAAAACTTCAAGAGTCCATGCAAGAGGGAATGTCCATACAACATGAGGAGACCGTTAGAACCTCTTCAGAGCACCTGATACATGCTACTGGCTAGTATCTGGTGTCAAGTGAAGACATTTGCTGAGAGAGGCATTTCATGAAATGGTGCTGAACCCACTGAGCTGCCTACAAGCGCAGGGGCATCCCCTCCAAAATATCAGCTGAGAAAAGCACGGCAAGAACTACACTCACATTGTTCTTATCCACAGATAGGATTGCTCGTAAACCTGAATGCATCAGAATTAACTGGCAACCGAAATGAAACACCGTGCCTGGTCACACTAGGATTCATCTCCTCAATACAGTCACTGGCCAAGGAGGAGGATCAATGGAGTGTTCAACAGTACAGAAATCCAGATTTACACAGTATACTAGGTTAACACAGGCCTTCCACCGAGCCATGCACTCTCTTGCTTATAGTTAATACATTAATGAAATATTAGAGGACACAGGATATCACAAGGTCAAACACTGAAGTTCTACACAAATCCCACATGCAACCTTAGACAGCAAGCCTGTGTTGTCTAAAGCAGTCCACAGCTGTAATGACATGGGCACCACCCACATACACATGCTCATACGCTGGGCAATAGGACAGGTGGGGGCAGACGATGTGACAGGAGAGCCGTGTGCAACACCACGGCCAGGTTTAGAAGAGCCTTTGAGATATAGGAGTGGTAGCACAAATCACATGCAATGACCTCTTTGGCCCAGATGTGTCCAGCCATTCTTCAATACACCGCAGCAATAGAAGAAGAGGGACTCCTTTAGTCAGAAGAAAGACCAGCATGTGGACATTTTCTGCACTCATCTCACCAAATTCCTATTGATGTATCCCTTTTCCCTTAATAACGTTAAGAAAATGTCCAAGCTTTTGGACAGCTTGCATATTAACCATTTTCGCTGATGTGGAGGCACAACATCCAAATCCCTTGGAGTGGGCAATGGATTTGTCTACCATCATGAGGACATGTATTTTTGAAACCTCACTTAACATGCGGATTAATTTTTAATCACATGATTAAGCAAATGTTGCACATGTGAGGTGCAACTGGGGTTAAAGTAAATTTACAAACCCGGGACCCGAAGAAATCACGGATTGTCAAAGGCAAAGTTTGCTATAAGTTATGCCGCACAGGTACTTGGTAGCATATGGTGCCAATTGTTGGCCTAGGTCATTCATTTGGCCATAAGTGTCAGTTGGTGACACTAGAGAAGTGGCGTTTAATGGCACCTAATGCCAATCTGATAGTCAAAGATGGCACAGACACTCCGGAATGGAAGTTGCCTAGCCAATTTAATTATTGACCAATCATATTATTTTTCAAGGCACCAAAGAGAGAGAAAAAGGAGGCTGCTGGTCTGATTTACAGCCATTGGAGAACCTTCTGAGGCAGCCAGGGACAAAAGAAGACCAATCAACAGTAGGTGACAGCATCTACAGGCTGTTGAGACAGAGCAACAGCAGTAAATGACTGATTTTCTTCAGTTCCTTTCATCTACATGCTGTTGTGGCAAGGCAACAGCTGCATTTGACCGGTTTTTTGTCATTCTTCGCGACAAAACTCTGAATTTTCTCTCTCTACAGCTTTCTCTCTCATCTCCCAGCCATTTCACAACCTTGCTCCGAAAATCTTAGCATTTGGACCCTTAGAGGTTGAGAAATTTCAAATTTCTCTGTTGTAAACCCTAATCTACAGCAGAAATTAAGGTTTAGCAACAACATCGAGAAGTGTGCCAAAAATTGGAAGTTCCAAGACTTGGATTCAACAGGGCCGAAACTATTTTTAATCTATTCAAGTGGAGGGACCAACAAATAATTGAATTTGGAGCGTTGTCCATCTCCATTAAAGCCGGTGAAGGCCAATTGATTGCCCGAATCAAGGGGCAAATCAAGTTAAAGACTTGCTGGTGATTTTAAATAGCAAGGGGAGCTAAAATACCAAAAGGGATTGGGAGAATCCCATTGTAAATCAACTTCTTCTTCAATAAAGCTAAACAAATACCGAAAGGGGCATCAATTTTGGAGCCAATCGGGTGTGCTTGTCCAAGATCAATAAGTAAATTTGTATTTTCAGATTTGCATTAATTGTTTGTTGCTGTAATTAAGTTGTAATCAAGGATGTACCATCCATCCATGGAACGAAGGCTGGTTACATGGTTCCATTGCCGGGATACCACTCACTCCCTTGATTAGGTGGGCCCAAGGCACCTAATTGCAAGCCAAAGCTTTGTGCTAGTGCTGATTTTCACTCTCAGCTGAGAAATTACAGCAATATGTCTTCATATAGTGAGATGGATTCAAGCATAATTGTCAGGTATGAAAGGTATGATATGGTACGGTACGCTAAAATACGGTACAAAATGGTACCTTAAGATTTTATAAGATACAGTACGATATTAGTACGACAAAAAAATAACTTGATTATTTTAGACAAAAGATAATAGAATAGATATTTCAAGTCTAAATATCAATGCTGTTAGAGCATATAAGATGAATACTTGAGCGTAGCATGCCGAAACCTAATGCAAAATGCGCAACATGCACTACTGCTACCTACAACTTATAACTACATAGATAGGAGTGGATACATCGTACATGCATGATCATACAAATAAGAGAAGTGTGGGCTTGATAGAGAGAAGGTTGAGAGAAATTATTTGAATTTCAAATAACCTAATCTCATGGGAGAATCATATTAATATAAGGAGCATTTAGCTCGTCCCAAAGTGCAGTTCGAATGGAAAAGATACATCCATTAAGTTGGTATCTTATGGTACTAATACGTAAGGTACGGTACCTAAAGTATGGTATAGTATCAAATCTTTCGTACATGGTACTAGTGCAACTAGAGAGAGAAAGAGGTGAGAGAGAGAGAGAGAGGGTGTGAGAAGCGAGAGAGAGAGAGAGAGAGAGAGAGAGAGAGAGAGAGGCTTGGGAAAGAAATAAGAAAGAAAGAAGAAAAAAAAAAGTTGTAGACTTAAAGTAGAGTGACCAAAAAGTGCCTATTTTCCGTACTAAATCGTATGGATACGTAGCGTACCATACCGTACGGATCGTACCAAACGGATCAGTCCGTACTACGTACGGAGATAACCCTGGATTCAAGCAATGATGATGCCTCTTAATATGAACATTCACATGGGAATGAAGGAAATGCAATGCCTGACCTTGGACAAAAGGCTCAGGCCATGGATAGCAATCTAAAAATATTGCTGTTGGGCAAGATGCACGGCCTTCAAGGCATGAGGAAACTGATGACCAGTAAAGTGAAGACGAATTTTATGACCAGTTCAAGAATCGGATGAGGACAACAGCAAATCTCTTTGCTGAATTGACAAAGGATCCTCAATTTATCCGATTTTTGAATGCTCCAAAGAAGGACAACAAAGGCAAGAAGAAAAAGACGTCTTCTACACCTTTGGGACAGCAAGATGCACCGAAGATAATGCCAAACCCTTCATTTGAAGCTCCCAAAGATGCTAATGAAATAAAACAATTCGTACCTATGGAGCAAGGAATGCAAATGCAAGGCCATCATGAAAGTACCAATCCAATGGATTTTGGATAGCCGGGCATGCATGCTATGATGGGGCAGCCAGGATATTTTGATGGAAGCACGATTTTTTATGCTATAGTTGGTCAAGGGTGCATACGTGAATATATGCCACAAATCCCTATGGTATGTAGCAACCAATGCATGGTGTGCAAGGCCCAATGTATTCGCGTATGGTTGAAAATATGCAAAACCCTATGTATGGCAACATTGGCTTGATGCCTGGGACACAAAGTAGCATGTTTGGTACTGCATCTGCACCCCCGAAAGCTTATGGGGCTCAAGGAATGAATGTTGGTCATGCAAATGCTCCGTTTGGTGTTGGTTTTTATGTAAATTCAAAAAATGCATCCTTTTTGCAATAGCCAATATATGACAACTTGACACCCAAAGGGGCAGCAAAAGACTATGATGAGGGTGAAAAAGGAGTGAAGTTTGAGTCCTTCAGTGGTATACAAGATAGATTGAAAGCTTTGACTTTCATTCAACAGTTTGATGCAACCTATTCAGGGGGGAAACTTCACGGAGTCCTCAAAGATTCAAAAGGCAGCCACTTTCTTAAAAGGGAATACATTACAGTGGTGGTCCACTCTTTTGATGCAAGGTAGAGCACCGTCAACGTGGCTACAATTCAAGCAAATGTTTGCATCGAATTGGTTGACAAGTACCTTTGAGGTGGACATCATGACAGCTTGGAATAAGCTGGATGCTAAGAAATGTAAGAATTTGGAGCAATATAATAAGAAGTTTTGGGATGCATTGCTGCCTATTACTTCTTATCACCCCGTATCCCTTCATGAGCAAGTGGAAAAATATGTTTGTGGGCTGCCCAAAGGAATCAAGGATTTTTGCATTAAATCCACCATGTCTAGCATGTCTCAGCTTATAGAGACTACTCCTACAGCCGATGCTTTGCTGTGTGGAAGGATTTGGGCTTCATAGAGAGTGGAAAGCAAGCAAATAAAAAGTTGTTTAAGGCTGAGAAAAGAGACAGATCTGAAAATCAGCCTAAAAAGAGGCCAAAACAACAAAGAAAGGACTCGAAAACATTGGCACAACGTAGAGAATTGATAGCTACAAATAAATGTTTTATTTGTGAACAAGGTCACATTGCGAGGGACTATCCCAATAGGAAACAAGGTGGAAAATCAAAAAATCGTGGAGATTCTAAAGGAAAGAAGCCCAAAACATTAGTGGGATCGGTGCCCAATGTTGTTAGTGATCAGTCCAATGATGATGCTATTGAGTTATGCAAAGCATGGGACAAAATTAAAAATCAACATGCATTGATTTTCTTTGATAATGGTGCACAAGCCAACTTCATCTCTGTTGACATGGCCCCCGTCTAGGCATGAGAGAGGATGAGATGGGACCCATGGAGGAAGTTGAAATGGCATGTAAAGGCCATGCAAAGCCTGTCACACCACTCATTGAAAAGCTTCGATTGCATATACAAGGATATACGGACAACAAAGAGTTCTTCAATGCTTCACTTGAGGGTTGTGATATATTGCTTGGTATGCCACAGTGTCACCGTATGTATGCAATCATTGATTCTCGTGCAAAAAATATCACTATTCGACATAAGGAAAGGTACTCACACTTTATGTAAAGTTGAAAGGTGAATCTGTCCCTGTTGTATCTGCAACTGCCATTTCTAAAGTAATGAAAAACCATCTTTCCGCGCACTTGATTTTTACTCGGGATAAAGATGATAGTAAGAATGTTGGGAACATGTCTAAGTCAGAGAAGGATCGCATGTCATTTCTGAAAACGTATATTGATTGCTTCTCTTAGTCACTTCCAGAGCAGCTACTGCTTGAAAGGCCAAAAGATCATGGCATAGATCTTATCCTTGGAAATAGCCCACCTAATAAGCCACCCTACAGAGTCAGTGCAGCCCAACAAGAGGAGATTATGATTCAAGTAAATGAGCTGTTAAAAAAAGGATTGATTCAGCCTAGCTCATTTCCTTTTTATTCTCCAATGCTTTTGGTGTAGAAAAAGGATGGTTCATGGCATATGTGCATTGATTATCGTGCTCTGAACAAGATCACAATAAAGAATCGCTTTCCCATTCCTCGGATTGATTATATTATGGATAGATTGCAAGGGACAGCCATATTTAGCCATATAGATTTGAAAGGTGGGTATCATCATATACGCATTAGATCAAAAGATGTGCCTAAGACAACTTTTAGGACATCTTTTGGATTGTATGAGTTTCTTGTTATGCCTTTGGGACTTACGAATGCTCCTGTCACTTTGAATCGGATGATGGATCGTATCTTCGGGCCACATAGAAGATTTGTGGGTACTTTCTTTGATGACATGATTGTCTATTCAAAGAAGAGGCGGAGCATAGAAAACACTTGGATATTGTGTTCAATGAATTGCATGACCATAGGCTGATTATCAATGACAAGAAAAGTGAATTCTTTTTGCATGAAATCCACTTTTTAGGGTATATTGTATCGGCTGATGGTATTCGCATGGACCCTACAAAGGTTGAAGCAATACGATCATGGCCACCTTTGAGGAATGTTCATGAGATCCGCAACTTCTTGGATTTATGTTCCTACTACAAGAAGTACGCACACGGGTTTGCTGAAATTGCATCTCCATTGCATGCCTTTCAGAAGAAGGATGTGCCATTTAGATAGACAACAATGGAATTTTCAGCATTTGAAAAGTTGAAGGAAAAGATGACTTCAAATCCTGTGCTTGTATTGCCCGATCTAAGGAAGTCATTCATAGTTCAATGTGATACAAGTGGGAATACCATTGGGGCTGTCCTTATGAAAGACAGCCGAGTTGTGACTTACGAGAGTTGAATTCTCCACGGTGCAGAAAAAAATTTGCAAGTCTATGAGAAACAGCTCTTGGATGTAATTCATGCATTGTCTACGTGGAACAGCCGAGTTGTGACTTACGAGATTTGAATTCTCCACGGTGCAGAAAAAAATTTGCAAGTCTATGAGAAACAGCTCTTGGATGTAATTCATGCATTGTCTACGTGGAAACATTATTTGTTGGGGACTGATTTTATAGTGCAGACAGACCATCAAACTTTGAGTTACTTTCTGACGCAGACAAAGTTGTCATAGAAGCGTATGAGATGGTCAAATTTTCTCTTTATGTTTCATTTTCAGATTGTATATATTGATGGTAAAAAGAATGTTGTGGCTGATGCACTGTCACGTAAGCTACAAATTTCAGCCTCAGCATGTTTTATCACACTGAGTTGGATGCCATGAAAGAGCAATATGTTGCTGATCCAAACTTTGCTAATGTTTATGATCATCTTTGCAATGGCCAAAGGCATGAACACTTTGTGCTAAGAGATGGATTTGTGATGATGCATGGACGACTATGTGTCACAAAGCAGTTAAGACCTAGAGTTATCTCTGAAAGTCATATTCCTCCATATGCAGGACACAGAGGTATTAATGCCATGGTAAAGATAGTGGAGCATTTCTTTTATTGGTCAGCTTTAAGACATGATGTAAAACAGTTTGTTAAGACATGCATCGTATACCTGAAGGTAAAGCATGATAGGCAAAAGATGCCGGGTTTCTTACAGCCCTTGCCTATTCCAAAGAGGCCTTGGCAGAGCATTGTTGTGGACTTTATTTTTGAGCTTCCTAAGACACCTATAAGGAATTATGGGATATGGACTATCATTTGCAAGTTCAGTAAACAAGCCCATTTCATTCCGGTGAGGAAGAAAATAAAGGCTGATCATATGGCACGATTGTTTTTTCAACACATCTTTAAGTATCATGGTATGCCAAATTCGATCATCAGTGATCGAGACCCTCGGATGACGAGTTTATTTTGAAAGGGCTTGTTTGAGAATATGGGTACCACGCTGAAATTCTCATCATCCTTCCATCCATAGACAGATGGTCAATCTGAGGAAGCAAATTCCACAGTGTTAGATCTTTTGAGGTGGTATGTTTCAAACCACAAGACACAATGGGAGCAGTATTTGTCCTTGGTTAAGTTTGCTTACAACAACACAGTGCATAGTTCTATGGGCAAAGAACCATTTGAGGTGGTTGAGGGTGGCAAGAAGGTACCACCTATTCTACAAACTAAGGATAAGATCTTTGAGACTAATCGTTATGTGGAAAACTTGGATGTAGCCTATGCAAAGATAAAATATGCACTTCAAAGATCACAAGAAAAGCAAAAGAGGACAATTGATCGCTACAGACGAGCTTTGCAGTTTGCAAAGGGTGATTATGTATTGCTGCGTTTTGAAAAGGCAAGGCTGAAAAATATTAAAGGAAGAGAAAGATTGTATCCGAAGTTGAGTATTATGAGATACTATGGGCCCTTCCAGGTGTTGGAGAAGATCAACGATGTGGCATATCAGCTGAAATTACCTCTACATTGGCGAATACACAATGCCTTTCATGTCAGTTTGTTGAGGCCTTTTCACGGTGATGTGCCAGAGGATATGTGTGTTGAAATTCAACCGGAGATTAAGGAGCTAGATGAGATTTTGGTACTTGAGCAAATTTTGGCACATAAGGAAAGAAAGGTCAAAGGTAAAGTTTCCAGGAGATACTTGGTGAAATTTCAGAATTATTTACCCATGGATGCCAAATGGCAGACCATCCTCAATTGTTGCAGCTTTATCTAGATGCCTTTCATTTACAGCCCACTTTAGTTCGGGATCCGTCATGTTCAACAGAGTAAGGGTCCAAAGTATTGCCTGATGCTCAAGGGGGAGATAGCACTTCTCCTTCTCCTGTTATGGACAGCTCTTGTATGTAGTGGATCTCGGATATATTCAGCATGCATCCAAGGTACTGTGCTGACAATATGTTTGCCATGAAATCACTACTTAGTGTACTAGTCACTATGAGATGTATGCAGATGAGTATGAGTTTCACCCAGGCACTAGAACTATACTTCTGCATCAGCTTATGATTAATTCGGCATGAATTTTGCCTCAATTTTGAGACAAAAATTCTGATCAATTTCAGCTCAGTTTTTTATCAGCTTGAGAACCGTTTATGGTCACTTTTTGGATCAGTTGTGCATCAGTTTTTGCATTGATTGCTGGTCAGTTTTTGCAATGAGTTTGTGATCAGTTTGGGGTCACATTTGTAGCAGTTTGTGATCAGTTCTCAGATCAATAAGTGATCACATTATGCTCAGTTTTCAATGGTTCACATCTAGTTCCATGAACAATAGCATATGTTATGATGCCATTGATGTTTTAGCCATGGTTTATGCTTGGTTTTCGCTACACTATGGTTTGGTTTTGCCAGATGAGTTGAGCTCATCAGAAATGGACATGTTACATGAGAATCTGGCAATGTTTTTGAGATTCTTTGTGAGTCTTATGCTGGCTGGTAATTTTCAGCTTATGTTGGACATAGGAATGGTTGAACAACAGTGCGCAATGTTGTGTTGACTATGATGCCCTATGGAAATTTCAATGTAGTACTTTACTTTGATGCATTTGGCAGTGCAATCGAGGACGATTGCAAAGATTTCAAGGGGAAAGGCTGTCATGAGAACATATATTTTTGAAACCTCACTTAACATGTGGATTAATTTTTAATCACATGATTAGGTGAATGTTGCACATGTGAGGTGCAATTGGGATTAAAGTAAATTTACGAGCCCGAGACCGAAGAAATCACGGGATGTCAAAGGCAAAAGTTGTTATATGTTATGCTGCACAGGTACTTGGTGGTATCTGGTGCCGGTTGTTGACCTAGGTCATTCATTTGGCCATAAGTGTCAGTTCGTGACATTAGAGAAGTGGCGTTTAATGGTACCTAATGTCAATCTGATGGTCAAAGATGGCACAGAGACACTCGGGAATGAAAGTTGCCTAGCCAATTTAATTATTGGCCAATCATATTATTTTTCAAGGCATCGAAATAATTATTAGATTAATTTTCAGTATTTAAAGGCTGAAAATTAATATTTAATTATGAAAAATGCTAAAAAACCATTTGAAAAGGCTACCACTTGTCAAAAATACCCATGCAAGACCGAAAAATGCTAAAAAACCATTTGAAAAGGCTGCCACTTGTCAAAAATACCCATGCAAGACCGAAAAACGTCTTTAGAGACTGGAGAGAAGCATTTTTATCAATTCAGCCTGCAAGAGAGAGAAAGAGGAGGCTGCTGGTCTGATTTGCAGCCATTGGAGGACCTTCTAAGGCAACCAGGAGCAAAAGAAGACCAATCAATAGTAGGTGATAGCATCTACAGGCTATTGAGATAGGGCAACAGCAATAAATGACTGACTTTCTTCAGTTCTTTGCATCTACATGCTGTTGTGGTAAGGTTGCAGCTGCATTTGACTGATTTTTAGTCATTCTTTGCGACAAAACTCTAAATTTTCTTTCTCTACAACTTGACCTATCATCTCCCAGTCATTTCACAACCTTGCTCCAAAGATCACAGCATTTGGAGCATTGGAGACTGAGAAATTTCAGATTTCTCTTTTGTAAACCCTAATCTGCAAGCAAAAATTACGGTTTAGCAGCAACCTCGAGAAGTGTGCCAAAAATTGGAAGCTCCAAGATTTGGATTCAACAGGGCTGAAGCTGTTTTTAGCCTATTCCAAGTGGAGGGACTAACAAATAATTGAATTTGGGGCATTGTCCATCTCCATCAAAGCGGGTGAAGGCCAATTGATTGCCCGAATCAAGGGGCAAATCAAGTTAAAGACTTGGTGGTGATTTTGAACAGCAAGGGGAGTCGGAATACCGAAAGGGATTGAGAGAATCCCATTGTAAATCAACTTCTTCTTCAATAAAGCTAAAGAAATACGGAAAGGGGCACCAATTTTGGGGCCAATTGGGTGTGCATTGTCCAAGATCAGTAGGTAAATTTGTATTTTCAGATTTGCATTAATTGTTTGTTGCTGTAATTAAGTTGTAATCAAGGATTTACTATCCATCCATGGAAGGAAGGTTGGTTACATCTACCACGTATGAGAAGCAAGAGAAGTGTAAGAAGACGAGTCAAGCAAACCAACTAGTTGCTATTAAAGCCAAAGGGCGAGTCCACAAGTTGTGTGAGAGATGCTTTCACATAGGCAACTGCACGGGACCAAAAAAAGAAGCCACAAGAAGAGAACGTATTTCACATGCAAGCAAAGGGGTCACACTGCTAAGTATTGCTCCAAGAAGCTTGACTCCAAGAACAAAACTTTTAAGGCGGGAGTCGACACCATGAAGGCAGCCTCAACCTTATTTATCACAGCTTCTATCCTTAAAAGAGCACCCTTGGAAGACGTAAACTCTTCACTCCTAGGGCTTCCTGGTCTTGTGCTCATGCAAGCAATGATCCCAAGGCATTGTGCACTTTACTTGGTGGATCGTGGAGCGTCTAAGAATTGACTCCAAGAAGGTGTGTCTAGAAGCATAGTCTCCAAATTGTACTCACCAATGTGGCATAACTTGTGCAGCAGGTGTTTCCGCCTAATAGGAAGACCAAATCTGAGAAATGCAATTTACGGGAGCAAGTAGAGGAGGTAGCTACCTACATAGAGGATTTCAAGGTTCGAGATACTTTGAAGGCAGCTCTTCTCCTCAATATTCACATGATTATAGAGTAAAGACAACCATAGCTCCATGATCACATGGGCTTGATGGGCCATCACTCACTCTCCATCCGCCTACGAGGTGCATCCACCATCTTTGCAGCTAGTGACGTCTTCACATGGCATCGTTGCACCCTCGGTGGCTTGAACCCAAGGAGTGGAAATTAATTCTCATCTTCAACCAAAGCATCAATTTGCAAGGCCGGCCACGCCATGATGATGCATATGCAAGAGCTTGAGAAGATGTCTAAAACAAGCCTTCCTTCTCGGAGAGGGTGGTAAAACCTAATCAAACACTTAATTACAACAATTAATAAATGAGCACAAAGTAAAATGCACACATTACCTTATCAATCTTGGACAACAGACACCCGGTTGGCCCCAAAACTGATGCCCCTTTCTATATTTCTTTAACTTTAATTGATGATGGATTGAGTACAAGTTGAGATTCCACAATCTCCTTTGCTGATCCAAAAGCCTCTTGCTGTACAAACAATGAACAAGCAATTTGGGCCAATTGCCCCTTGACTTTCACCCAAGACTTGCACAAATGGAACCACCAACTAGCCAAATGTTGCCCCAATTCACAATTGATGGCCTCCCATCTGAAATCCCTATCAATGGATTCTTTTTCCTATTAGCATGGGTCCCAAGGTGGCTATTAAACCCTAATTTCTACAAAAATTTAGATTTCATAGTAGAGATCCCTCTACTATGTCAAAAGATGGCGTACTAGCGAGACAGTAGGGTTGACGGGAAGAAACACGAAGTAAACTCGACAAACATGGAGAAGAGGAGAAGAGAGAAGAAAGTCTGATGAATGGAAGGATGAAGTTTTGAATCATAGAGTGAATGTGATACAAGGGAACAAGGGTACCGTAGCACAAAGAAGATGATGATGATAGCCACGAACCACGAACCGCAATGTCCTCCTAAAGGGGTGTGAGGATAGTGGAGAGGTTAGAGAGAAGAGGTGACGGACTGAATGAATCAGCCATGAGGAATGAATGAGAGAGTGGGCTATAACTAGGTATAGTTAGTCTAGGATGGCGCCCCTTTTTGAAGCTACAAACCCTAAACGCAAAAACGCAAAAACACATACTGCGGGTAAAGGGTTTCTCAACACCCCCTCTCAGGCCCAAAAGGGAGGACAAGAGAAAAGTGAGGTGGAGATGCAATACTACATGCTGAAGAATGATCATGCAGTAGGTGCCACTTGGACAATGTCCCTCTTGGGGAAATTGTTCACTTGCCCAAGCGCCCTAGTACAAAGATGATGAAAACATGCAAAGCATAGGAGGAATGTCGGACTTTGTGCAGTGCCAAGAATCATAAGGATATGCCCATACTCGATCTCGGGAGGTGGCTCCATGCTAACCAAGTGATGAAGGCAAGAAGAGAAGAGGAAGAAGAAGTAGGGGATCCCTAAGATCCAAGATTTTCACTGGAAAGGAAACATGCAATAAAGACGAGTAGATAGAGTGAACTAGAGAACCTGAAACACAACCTCGAGACATAGTACTTTGATAGCCGATGCAGAACAATCTCTGTGGCCCAGAAAGGAGAGGTGGCACAAGGAGTGCCTGGTGAAAGACGCATGTACTCCGGAGGAGTGGGGAGCAAAGGTCGATATCGACAATCTTCGATGGGATAACCGTTCGTGCCGCAGTAGGAACACCTAGTAGACGGGCAATCTATCGAGGGAGACACCATGGTACCCGTGTGCCTTGCTAAAGAAGGAAGAGGTCAGCCACCATGAACCACGAACCGCAATGTCCGCCTCAAGGGGTGTGAGGGCAGTGTGAAGCACAAACCGCAATGTCCGCCTCAAGGGGTAGGAGAATAGTGGAAGGGATGGAAGTGAGCTGCCAGTGGAAGGAGGATGCGATCAGCAATAAGAGACTGCAACCAGTAGAAAAACGCAAGTGAGGAGAGAGAAAGACTAAAAACGAAACCAAGACAGCTTGCAGGAGAGAGAAAGATCTAAAAACGTAGACAGCAAGAGAGAGAAAGACTAAAAACGCAAATAGGACAGCTTGCAAGAGAGAGAAAGACTAGAAACGAAGGCAAGGCAGTTTGCAAGAGAAAAAAACTGAAAACGTAAGCAATAGGACTGTGATGACGTGGCAAGCTGTACGGTAGCAGGTCTGCACAAGAACAACAGTCGCCTAATTGAAATCAGCTCCAAACTGCGTGAAGAGGGCTGGAAAGGCACCAACTGATGGAGACAACAATGACCAGCTTCGACTGAGATGTCCTCCGCGAACGGGATATGGGCAACAAGCTAAAACACCTGAAATCTGCAAAAACGAGATGTTGATGCAGCGGAAGAAGAAAAGTGGATGTCGAACCTGCCATCGGTCTTTGCCTTCACTGGAGTAGAGGATCTTTGTTGCTGTTTGAGCAGATCCAGCTCTGATACCATGTCAAAAGATGAGGTACCAGCGAGACAGTAGGGTTGGCAAGGAGGAACACGGAGTGAACTCGGCAAACATGAAGAAGAGAAGAGAAGAGAGAAGAAACTCTGATGAATGGAAGGATGAAGTTCTGAATCATGGAGTGAATATGATACAAGGAAACAAGGGTGCCGTAGCATAAGGAAGATGATGATGATAGCCACGAACCACGAACCACAATGTCCTCCTGAAGGGGTGTGAGGGTAGTGGAGAGGCTGGAGAGAAGAGGTGACGGACTGAATAAATTAGCCGTGAGGAATGAATGAGAGTGGCCTATAAGTAGGCATAGTCAATCTAGGATGGCACCCCCCCTTTTTTGGGGCTGCAAACCCTTAACGCAAACCCTAAATGCAAACGCAAAAACGCAAAAAATGCAAACTGCGGGTGAAGGGTTTCTCAACATACTATCCCCCAAATTTGCCTGAGAAATGTTGAGATCTCTTGAGAAGGGGTTGGAAAAGGTGAGAGAAAGCTAAGATGAGAGAGAAATCGGATTTTCTTCATGAGAATCTTGAAATATGCCTATTGCCTACTCCAGCCCGCATGTAATGCAATCACCTACTAACAGGCACCTCCAAAATGTTGTCATTTGATCAGCAATGCTGTTGCTAGCCCTCGAGATGTTTGGGTCTTTTCTTATTGGAGCTCTAGCGGCACAGAGCAGTATTGTTACGGGATAGGAGACGACCCCAACCTCATCCACCCCTCCAGAGAGCAATTACAGACTTTTTCAGTGTAACCCCTAACCGCTGCCACCAAGCGTATGTAGTAGATGAATGCTGAAATGAAAAAGGTAGATATATACAGAGGCTGTTGAATGCATCTCCGTGAGCTGATCTCTCTCACCACCTAAAAAGACAAGTGAAGAATGACCGGGATAAGCTGCCTGTTAATAGGCATGAATAAAAGCAATAAAATAATCAGGTTGGCCAACTGCTGCAAATGTGCATAAATGATAGCTGCCATGTGGCAACTTGCAGAGCCTGCAAAACCTGTCTGACTGCCTATAAAGCTGGAAATGACTTGTAGACTGCAATGAGCTGTTCAACCTGATAAATAGGAAATGCATAACTATGCCCAAGAGTGCTAACTGTCCAGCAATAACTTGCCAATGCCTATCCAAGGGATGAATAAATCTCTAACACTCCCCTTCAGATCCTAGACAAGGCATAAGGCTTAAGGATCCAAAGTATTGTCGAAGAACAATCTGAGGAAGAGCCTTCGCAAACAAATCTAGCAAGTTATCCTCTGTCTTGTAGTAAACGACATCAATGGTCTCATCCAAGATTTTCTCCCAAATAAACCGGTACTACATCTCAATGTGCTTTGACCTAGCATGGAATATGGGATTCTATGCCAAAGTAATGTAACTCTCATTATCGCAATACAATGTAGCAGAACCTATCCGAGGACAACCAAGCTCTCCTAACAATCATTATTTTCTCACATGTGATAGACGATGCCACTCAATACTCTGCCTCTATAGACGTAAGGCAATAATGGGATTCTTTGCCAAAGCGATGCAACTCTCATTGTTGCAATGCAATGCAGTAGGACCTGTCTGAGGACAACCAAGCTCTCCTAACAATCACCATTGTCTCACATGTGGTAGAAGACGCCACTCAATACTCCACCTCTATAGATGATAAGGCAATAATGGGCTACTTCTTGCTACTCCAAGGGATAGCACCTACACCTAGAGTGACGCAATATCTTGTCGTTAACCTTACACCTAGAGTGAGACAATATCCGTCCAACCCTTTCTAATGAAGGCTGAATCTCTTGTACGTATTGGATAATACATACCTAGGTTGGGGGTCCCCCTGAGGAACCGCAAAATCCTCCAAGCAACTTCCCAATGAACCAGCTTATGTTCATTCATGAACCTTGCAAGCAAACCTACAAGAAAATACAAAAGGAGCCATATCAACGACCCAATCAACTGCCTATAGCGAGTAGTCATGACCTAGAAACAAGTGGAGAAGGCTTATATCTGTCATCTCGAACATCTCAAGTATAGTATCTCCTGTATCTGCTTAACCTTCTAGGTATAGTCACCTGTCAAGTATAAAGCATGAACAATGCATGCTACTCTCCAACTAAGGTGTGGACATACAACTAGGAATCAAAAGAGTAATACCAATATCCTAATATTCCTTGGAGGAACGAATATATCTTCTCATTCTAAGTATGGGGAGCCTGTTTGAGGCCATAAAGGGTCTTCTTCAACCTATACACCTTGCCATTTGATGAGGAAAAGCCAAGCAACTACTCAACATAGATCTCCTCCTTCAAATCTTGATTAAGGAATACAGACTTCACATCAAGCTGATAAATCGGCCATCTCCTATGGCTGGCTAAGACAAGACGGCCCTAATGGTAGCCATCCGAGTTGTAGGTGCAAAGGTGTCATGGAAATCCCACCCTAGCCAGTGCGCTAAGCCTCTTGCAATGAGCCATGGCTTGTGCTTATCCAAAGTGCCATCATTACGGTTCTTGGTCTTAAAGACTAATTTGACTCCAATCACCTTCCTAGTGCCATTTCGCTCAATTGCATCCAACTCGTACTCCGTAGACTTCTTTCGATGTTGTGAGTCCAAAGCCTCCTTCAAAGAGGTGGGCTCTCTATCCTACATGGCATGAGACATCAAACAATAGTTATTACAAACAAACTCGGTGGAGAGTGTGTCCGGTTCCTCCAAGATCGCCATGGACCATCCTATGGCTACCACTTCTCAAGGACTCCCTCAATCCTTGCATCACAAAGTGCATCACATGCCCAATGAGGAGGAGGCCGATACTCCCCTTGTCACCCTGCCTTCACCAATGTCTTCTGAATGTCCATCAGAGCCAACTCAATAGATGAATCTGATGGTGAAACAATCTTCTCCTCACTAATGGTGGAGCCTCAAGAGAAATAGGCTCCAAAGGCACTAGATTAGATGCCCAACTATCACCTGGATCTCGAAGTATGAGATTCTCAACACCCCCCTTTGCAGCTAGAAACTCCACGAACCGAGCATCTAGACTTTTGTATACCTCCCGTGAAACAAGATCATAAACCATGTATCCTTGAGATTGAGAGCTATAACCTACCAACACTTCCCGTTTGGAAGCCGGCTCAAACTTATCCCTCTATTTCTTCGAAATGTAGACACAATGATTACACCCGAACACCCTAAAACATGACGCATCCAACTTTTGCTCAAAGTAAACCTCAAAAGGTGTCGTACCAACCACGATCGATGTAGGGGGTCGATCAAGGATGTGGACAACGGTGGCCACTGCTTTGCCCCATGGACACTAAGCTATCTATCAATGCTCCATCATGGTCCGCACCATCTCGATCATGCTGTGATTCTCTCACTCCAACAAGCCATTATCCTAAGGTGTATTCATGTTGGCAAACCCCTGGTGAATGCCACGATCTACACAAAACTTGGCTAACTCATTGGAGATGAACTCCTCTCCTTTGTCAAAATATAGGGTCTTCGGTTTCCCACCAAACATGTTCTTCTCAAAGATCAAGCAATCCTTAAAGTGTGAGAAAGCTTCAAACTTCAGCTCCAAGAAATATACGTCCAAGTCATTCTGCTAAAACAATCAATAATTAGCATAAGGTTATAACTCCCCTTAAGAAACTTGGCCTACAAGCTACATCGGGCCCACATAAATCCATCAAAACAAGCTCCAAGGGCTGCTTAGCCCTATGTAAAGTCTTGCTGGAAATTGCATCTCTATGCTACCTGCAGCAAATGCAAGATACACATTGCAACTGGCTCACTCCAACTCTAGCAATCCACACACAAGCTAACCACAAGTTGCTTTTCGAAGTACTCGTAGTTGAGGTGGCCAAACCGAGCATGCCATAGCGCAGTCTAAGTTTGAGAAGAGAGTAAAGGCCGATGAAATCCTAATCTTATAGACTCCATTCTCCTCACGACCTGCACAAAGAGCCTATCGAGAATCTCTATCCAGAACTCAAAAAGAGTCCTTATCAAACTCGACCACAAGACCAAGAGCACAAATCTTGGTCACTGAAAGAAGATGATAGCCCAAACTCGGCACGCAGAGAATTTATGATATGTGGGTACCACCGTAAACATTTAGAATCAATAGCATATCACCTTTACTTTTGATAGGAACAAAAGAGCCATTGTCAAGATTGTGGGAGAGAAGGAAGGAGTCTCACTTATAGCTTTCTCACTTACACAATGGGGGAATACACACAAAGGTGGAGGCTGAAAACAGTTTTTCTCTTCTTAGTTGTGTAAGCCAAAAAAACTCTAGTACAGAGAAATAGAAGAACCCTATATATGGGTCTCAAACCAAACTCAACTAACTAAGGTGACATACTAACTGAGCCACGAACTAGAGTAGATAAGAATAGCTATCATCTAGCTATTATTCATGGGCAGTGTACCAACCGCATCTGCAGCTAACAAGTCGGTGACATAAATGCACAACGGTCACCCTGGCATATCACGAGTGGAGCTCGATATCTCAACACTTCCCCTCGAGCTCAATCCCAATTCCTGTACACCAAGCAGGTCTCTGAACTTGCGCAGCTTCTCTGCGTCCAATGCCTTCGTGAATATGTCAGCTACCTGATCCTCTGTGCTGACATAAACTAGATTAATAAGACCTAGTAAAACCCTCTCCCGCACATAGTGATAATGCACCTCAATGTGCTTTGTTCTAGCATGATAGACTGGGTTATTTGCCAAGTGTATACTACTCATGTTGTCACAATAAATGACAACTGGCCCATCTGTAGACTGATACATATCATAAAGTAGCTTATGCAACCAAGCTACCTCACATGCAGCCATTGCTGCACCCCTGTACTCGGCCTCTGTGCTCGACAAGGCAACTGTAGGCTGTTTCTTGCTGCTCCAAGTAACTGCAGCACTCCCAAAAGAGAACACATATCCACTGGTAGATCGTCTATCAGAAATACTACCAGCCCAATCAGCATCAGTGTATCCATACAACTGTATCGGAAACCCACTCTCATAAAATAGTCCATACTGCAATGTGGACTTCACATACCTGAGTATGCGTCTAGCCGCATCCAAATGTGGTTTCCTTGGAGCCTGTATAAACTGACTTACCAATCCATACTGCCTCTGCAAGAGCCGTATCCCACTTGGTGATCTAATCATCTCAATTCCCAAGAAATAACGCAGCTCTCCTAAATCCTTCATCTCAAACTTCTGCTTCCATAGCATTTTCACATGAAGGATATCTTCATCACTATCACCTGTCATAATCAAATCATCAGCATAAATGACAAGTAGCATGAAAGCCAATAGTGACAAGATACTGTCCTATCTTGTCAGACCATGCTCTAGGTGCTTACTTCAAGCCATACAAGGCTTTCTTCAACCTGCAAACAAACTCAGGATGAATAGCATACACATAACCTAGTGGCTGCTCCATATAGACCTCTTCTTGCAAATCACCATGCAAGAAGGCATTCTTTACATCCATCTAATGTAAAGACCATCCATTTGATGTAGCCATAGCAAAGACTGCTCTTACGGTTGCCATCCTTGCAACCGGACTGAATGTTTCTTCATAATCAATGCTATATGTTTGTGTATACTCCTTGACTACTAATCTTGCCTTGTATCTGTTCACAGAACCATCTGCATTGTGCTTCACCTTGTAAACCCACTTATAACCAATTGCATTCTTATCTTCAAGCAAAGGTATTAATTCCCATGTAGCATTTGCTTCCAAGGCATCCATTTCTTCATCCATGGCTTTCTCCCATTTTTCTTTTCCCATGGCTTGCTCAAAAGAAGTGGGTTCTGATTCCCGTATCACTTTGACCATATAGACATAAAGAATGGCTGTAAATCCATCATATTTCAGCCTATCCACAGGATACCTAGCTCTAGTAGACCTGCGCAAAGTAGGTTCACTCCTAGGTGTTCTCAAAACATCCCTGGTCTTCCTTACTCCAGGTGTAATAATAGAAGGAATACCCAACTCATCATCAATACTCTGTTCTGAGCCACTGGATTTACCATCCACATAAGAGTGACCTGCATTCACATCAAACATGGGCTAATCTACCATCTCTTTTTCTTTTTGTGAAACCTGCATACCACTATCTGCATTGTTTTGAGGAGATTCTCCTGATCTCAATCTGCCTGTCCATGGCGAAGAATGTGAACCACTGCTAAAGGACACTCCAGATCCACTAATATTTTATGACTACTGCTGTGAATTTTGTGCAGCATTACCATTTTGTACATCTACATTATCAATTACATTTACTGGTTTATACCAGCTACTCATCTCATCAAAAACATCTCTGCTCACTGTAAACTTACAAGTAGAAGGGTTATAGCATCTATACCCTTTCTGCTGCAGAGAGTAACCAATAAAGATGCACTTCTCAGCTTTTGAATCCAACTTGGATCGCAACTCATCTGACACATGAACATAGACAATGCAACCAAAAATTTTCAAATGAGAAATATCTGCTTTCCTACCAGTATACCTCTCCTCTGGAGTCATCCCATGTATTGCTGCAGTGGAAGTCCTGTTCATCATGTAGACTGCTGTAACAACTGCTTCAGCCCAGTAAAAATCTAACAAGTCTTTTTCGTTGAGCATGACACGAGATACCTCTCCAATATGTCTGTTTTTCCTTTCTGCAATTCCATTTTGTTGTGGGGTATGACTGCATGAATATTGTTTCTTTTTCAACCATAGCTTTAAGAGATTTGAAATGCCCAAACACTTCACTTTTCTTTTTCATAAAATACACCTAAACTTTTTTACTATAGTCATCAATAAAAGTAACAAAATAATGACAATCTCCAATAGATGGAGCTTTAGTAGTCCACACATCAGAGTGGATTAATTCCAATGGCTTCTTACTCTCTTGAACATGTCTAGGAAATGATTTCCTTGCTTGTTTTTCAAATTGACAGGCTTCACATACCTTATGCATTTCTCCAACCTTGAATTTAGGCAATCCTGCAACAATATTTTGGACTTGCATTGATTTAAGTCGTTGTACATTAACATGACCAATGCGTTTATGCCAGATATCAATATCTGCAACTACACCGGTCCCATGTGCAAACATTGCTGCACTCAATTCAGACATGTCTGCATCCAACGTAAACATTCTGCCCTTCTTCTTTCCTTTTGCTACTATCAAGCGATCTTTATTTTTCATATCCTCAACAAAGCATCCATGAGGATTAAATCTGACCTGCAAGCCCTGCTCAACCATTTGACCAACAGAAACCAGGTTCTTGGTGATATTCGGAACATGAAACACATCGGATAGGTATTTCTTTTTCCCATCCTGCATCCATTCTGCATGACCTGTCATGTGGTTTGATGCACCTGAGTCAACATACCACACATCGTTGCTTTCTTCTGTACTTGTCATAGAATTGGTCATGTGATCCACCATAAACAAATGCTCATTTCTGTCATCACCCTGTCTACTAGAAAATGCATAATTCCCTTGTTGCAATTTTCCATTCATGATGTCGTTCTGCTTTTTATAACAGTCTTTAGCCATATGACCCATTTTACCACAGTAGTAGCATTCAACATTGCTGTTTGCATTTTGGCCTCTTTGCTATCCACCACGACCTCTTTGGCTCCCTCTGCCTCTAAAGTTACCACATCCTCCTCCATAGGACTGGTTTTCTTGAGTTTGCTGCATATTCTGATTTCTACCACGGCCTCCAAATCGCCCTCCTCTACCTCTGCCTCTACCTCTTCCCGCATTTGAGTAGAAGACAGCTTCTTTTGAAGTTCTCCTAAAGAAGATGCACCACCATTTCTCTGCTCCTCAGAAATTAAAAGAGCAATCAACTCCTCAAAATCAAAAAAATTTTCACGGACGGAAATGGATGTTCAGAACTGTGTATAATCCTTTCCTAGACCATTCAAGGTCACAGAAACTAAACCATCATCTTCCATTGGCGACCCAATGAAAGCAAGTGCATCTGCAATCTTCTTCACCTTCATGTGAGTCATTGATGCTCATACTTTCTCTTTGCACATTATGCAACTCTTGCTTGAGCTCCATTTTCCTAACTTGCGTATTTGTGCTATACATTTTTGACAAAGTATCTCATGCCTCCTTTGACGTACTTGCATCTTGAATATGCACAATCATAGAGTCTGAAATATTGATAGACAGCCAGTGCATAACTTTTCCGGCTCTCTCATGCCATCCTTTAAATGCTTGCATTTGTTGTTGATTGGAAACATCAGGAAAAACTGATTCTTCTTCATTTCCTGCAACGAATTCCCAATATCCTTTTTCCATAAGAAAATTCGCCATTCTAAACTTCCATGCTTGAAAGTTGTTCTTGTCAAGCTTTTCAGTGACAATCTGTGAAAGAGAATCCGACGCGCAACGAATTTCCAATATCCTTTTCCCCTAAGAAAATTCGTCATTCTAAACTTCCATGCTTGAAAGTTATTATTGTCAAGCTTTTCAGTGACAATCTGTGAAAGAGAATCGGACGCCATTACAAAACACTGCAAAAAATTATGTCACTGCAAAAAACACAGCTTCAGCCTCACAAGGACAAATCTGCAAAACTGACGAAAGTAGTATTTGACCACAGTCACTTTCTAGTGACGATTTTACATCAAGTAACAAGGATGATTATATAACTCCCAATGTTTCTGCGCACAGGCATACGATGCAATTTCTACAGTAACTTTTCACTGACCTGTAGAGCAATGGTCGCACAGCAAAAAACAGAGCCTTTTTCTGAGTGTGTGGAAAACTTTCATCTCCAAAACGAGCCCCGAAATGGCCTCGAATAAAAAAAAACAAGGCAACCAAGGGCTAAAGCCCTTACTCGCAGCATATACTGCCCTCTTACTACACCGCGAAAGGCGTCTCAATCTGAGACAATGCACTCTTGCACTTTCCAGCTGTACTACGTGCAGAGACTTGCTCCCAAACTCGAAAAATGAAAGCAACATTGGTCCTCTTACCAAAACACCGCGAACTTGGTTTGCTTTCTTGAGCTCCCTTACCATGAGCCAGGCTCTGATATCATGTCAAGATTATGGAAAAGAAGAAAGGAGTCTCACTTGTAACTTTCTTACTTACACAATGGGAGAATACACACAAAGGTGGAGGCTGAAAACAGTTTTTCTCTTCTTAGTTGTAGAAGCCAAAAGAACTCTAATACAAAGAAATAAAAGAACCCGATATATGGGTCTCAAACCAAACTCAACTAACTAAGATAACATACTAACTGAGCCACGAACTAGAGTAGATAAGGATAGCTGTCATCTAGCTATTATTCATGGGCGGTGTACCAACCGCATCTGTAGCTAACAACTCGGTGACATAAATACACAACGGTCACCCTGACATATCACAAGTGGAGCTCGATATCTCAACAACCATCACCTATGAGAATTTGCCCATATATTAGACGCATATGGACAATACCAACTGAAGGAAGAGTCATGTTGAAGAAAGCACTACTATTGACAATCCACTCACGAGACTGAGGAGCTAACATTGCTGCATCAGTGGTCGTCGTCGGAGCATCCTTCATCTTCTCCAAATGGAGCAAGACGGCCAATACAAGAGTAACCAGTGCTTGTGAGGTCTTCGTAATTTCCTTCTTCTTGGTGTCCTTATCCTTTTCGGGACAATCCATCTTCCAATGACCTATCTTGCTATAAATGTGACAACTAGAATTCTTGGCTTTATCTTACTCGACCCTCTCTTCCTTCTTCTTCTGGTTGTTCTTCCCCTTTTATTGGGAAGACTATCCTATCAGCACCTCCTATCCTATCAATGCCTCCGACTTGGGAGCATCCTGACCTTTGAGTTGTTCCTCTTGGTCTATGACTATCGGAACCAACTCCTCCCACTCAAAGGTATCTGCCCGTCGTAAAGCAATCAAGCTAGGATAAAGAGAATAAATCGAGGCGATAAATATAAGAGAAGAGTTATCGCCGTTTGCTCCAAGGTAATCGCCTTCTCTATGTTCTAGACATGCATTTGCAATTGCCAAAGCTTATTCACATGCTTTCACATGGAAGCAGACTTGAACAGGTTCAACGTCCACAACCCCAGAGACACTCATTTCATAATGATCATCCAATTGTACAATTGGTCAAATTCCAACCATATCTCCCAAGCAACGTTGGAATGCTCGATATGAGCTATAACTGATAGAGTGCAAGAGAGAGAGGAGAGAGCAGATGCAAGCATTCAGTTTATCCCAATGTGCCTATACCTTGAGCAACTCGACTTTCTCATCAAATAGGAAGCTTGGAGGCATGAGGAGTTATAGGAGATCTATAGCCTGTTGAGCTAAAAATGCATTAGCTGCCCCGAACTTTCTATAAATAGGCACGTAACCCACCACTCTCCCTCAATCTCGTTTTTGCAGATTTCAAGAGCTGTACCTCTGTTGCCCACGCCCTGTTCGTGGAGAATATCGCGGTCAGACCTTTCCCTTATTGTATGCTATTATCTAGCACCTAATTCCAATCTTCGTCTCCGCATGTTGGGTGTCACTTGCATCCTGGAGCTGTTGCTTGGTACTTAGGAGTTGTCACCATCACTTCGGAGCTGTTGCAACCTGTTGGATCTGTGTTTGGTGTTTTCTCTATCTTCTACCTATCGTCTAGCTCATGGTGACTGTGCTTGCACTCATCTGTTGTCGCCCAGTTTTTCTCTCCTCAAGTACTTGCGTTTTTAGTCTTTCTCTCTCCTCATTGTCTATCTACATCAAACGACTATGTTTGCTGGTGTTCGATACACGAAGACTGCTTTGCTGCATTTCGGGATCTGTTTCAAAGTATGACACACTCTCCAGCTCATAGCCTTTGCCTTGATCCTAGAGATACGAGATTTCAAGGTTCAATATTCACTACATAGTGTGTTTGTTACATGAGCATTGTATATTCAGTAGTCATTCACTTCATTATTGATTGTGTTCACTGTCTCTGAATTACCCTAACCCTGACTGTGTTTTGTATTATCAGTTTGTGCTTTATCATATGATCGGTTTTGTGTTTTCTATGTTTAAGAGTATTTCTTCACATCGTGTCAAAGCTAGCTCTCTTTGAGAAACCTTTGTCTTTAATGAGAAAGCTCATCGACAGAAGTAAGAACAACAGAAGGGTCGGATGACTTCGAATGCATTCACACCACCACTTCAGTCTCCATTGCCAAACATGGACAGAGACGATCAGGAGTGGGCCTCCCAGCTTGCTAACATGTGATCTAACATAGGCGGAGAACCATTGAACTACCATGGAGTCCAAAGGCTATATAAGATTTCCACCAATGAGTATGATCTCATCCTTCTACATAGGGCTCAGCAAGAGGTTGAAGGTAAACCAGAGTTCTCCTTTAGATTCGATGCACATAACTAATGATCTTGCAGATTCTTCAAAATCTCCATTGCGGACTGGTCATCCGCAAGTGAAACTTGGCTCAGATTACACTCCACTTTCACAATACTTCCTTTCTCCAATGCTAGGTATGAACCTTGTTATTTCAGATTCTATGCCAACTAATTCTATCTTTCTTGTTGAATCGAGGAATGCCTGTGAAGAAGGGACTCTCTTTAAAATAACGTTTGGTTTCTGAGTAATGAGGAAGACATGTATTTCTTTATGAACTCAAAACTAGGTAAAAAGATGAAAGAATAACATGTAAGTATTCCTTTCTTTCCTTTTCCTTCAAGCAATTTTGTTTCTCATGGTCCATTTGGAGTAGATATATCTTAATCAAATTCTCAATTTAGTGCATTTAATGGACCAAATGAACCAACTATGTTTCCCACAACAACGTCAATCACTAATCCATTTGGGCCTACCCATCCCTCCCTCATCTTCCACTGCACCTTCCTTTCAACTTCTATTAAGTGCACCACATTTCACACCACATACCACACTGGGGGGTTTTGCACACTTAGGAGCAACCTTTAAGACCTCTACCTATCCGTTTCTGGATAGTGTACTTGTGACGGAGGCTCGATCTCGCCACCACACACTTTTGGGTTATCCCTTTGGGAGTGAATCTGAAACTAGCCTTCCTTTCGTGGATGGGTGGTAAATCCCTGATTACAACTTCATTACAACAGCAAACAATAAATGCAAATCTGAAAAATACAATCATGGATAATGCACACCCGATTGGCCCCAAAATTGACAGCTCTTTCAGTATTTCTTTAGCTTTATTGAATAATAAGAAGATTTACAATGGGATTCTCCCAATCCCCTTCACAATCCAAAGTCCCCTCGTTGTCCAAAGTGACCAACAAGTTCAATCTAATTTGCCCCTTGATTTGGGCACTTAATTGGTCTTCACCCACTTCATGGACAATGGAAATGCCCCAAATTCAATGGCTGACTAGTCCTCCACCTGGATTTAGCTGAAATTCACCTTCAGCCCTGAAAAATCCAAGTCTTGGAGCTTCCAATTTCTAACATGCTTCTCGAGGCTACTCGTAAACCCTAATTTCTGCTGTAAATTAGGGTTTACAGCAGAGAAATTTGCAATTTCTCAACCTCTGGTGATATCAATGCTGCAATCTCTGAAGCAAGGTCACAGAAAGGTTGGGAGATGAGAGAGAATGCTAAGGAGAGAGAAAAATCAGACTTTCTTCACGAAAAACTGAAGAAAATATGTCATTTGCTGTTCTTGCCCTGTCTCAACAACCTGTAGATACAAAGAATTGAAGACAATCAGTCATTTATTGCTACTGCCCTGTCTCAACAGCGTATAGATGCTGTCACTTCCTATTGATTGGTCTTCTCCTGCCCCTGGCTGCTTTAGAAGGTTCTCCAATCTCTACGAACTAGAACAACAACATCTCCTGCCTCTCTTGAATGCCTCTCTGCAACCTCTAAAGACGTTTTCTAATCTTCCATGGGCATTTTTTACAAGTGGCAATCTTTCCAAATGGTTTTTCCAACATTAGCCATAATTAAATATTAATTTTCAATCTTTAAATCTGAAAATTAATCTAATAATTATTTCAACACACTGAAAAATAATCCGACTAGCCAATAATTAAATTGGCTAGGCAACTTCCATTCCCGAGTGTCTCTGCGCCATCTTTGACCATCAGATTGACATTAGGTACCATAAAACGCCACTTCTCTAATGTCACGAATTGACACTTATGGCCAAATGAATGACCTAGGCCAACAACTGGCACCAGATACCACCAAGTACCTGTGCAGCATAACATATAACAACTTTTGCCTTTGACATCCCGTGATTTTCTCGGATCTTGAGCTCATAAATTTACTCTAGCCCCAATTGCACCTCATAAATGCAACATTTACTTAATCACGTGATTAAAAATTTATCCACATGTTAAGGGAGGTTTCAAAAATACATGTCCTCATGACAACCCTCCCCCTTGAAATCCTTGCAATTGTCCTCGATTGCACTGCCAAATGCATCAAAAGCAAAGTACTACACTGGAATTTCCATAGGGCATCATAGTCAACATAACATTACGTACTGCTGTTCAACCATTCCATATGCCCAACATATGCAGAAAAATACCATCCAACATAATATAACATAAGACTCACAAAGAATCTCAAAAACATTGCCAGATTATCATGTGAGATGTCTATTTCTCATGAGCTCAACTCATCTAGAAAAACTAAACCATAGCATAGCATAACCAAGCATAAACCATGGCTAAAATATCAATGGCATCATAACATATGCTGTTGTTCATGAAACTAGATGTAAACCATTGAAAACTGACCATAATTTGATCATAAACTGACACTTGCTAATCTAAGAACCGATCACAAACTACTGCAAATGTAACCTCAAACTGATCACAAACTCATTGCAAAAACTGACAGCAATCAATGCAAAAACTAATCCAAAAAGTGACCATAAAGGGTTCTCAAGCTGATCAAAAACTAAGTTGAAACTGATCAGAATTTTTGTTTCAAAATTGAGGCAAAATTCATGCCAAATTGATCATAAGCTAATATAAAAGTATAGTTCCAGTGCCCGGGTGAAACTCATACTCATTTGCATACATCTCACGATGACTAGTACACTAAGTAGTGACCTCATGGCACACATACTGTCGGTGCAATACCTTGGATGCATGCTGAATACATCTGAGATCCACTACATACGAGAGCTGTCCATAACTGAGGATTGGAGGTGCTAGCTCCCTCACAAGCATCAAGCAATACTCTGGACTTCTGCTCTGTTGAACCCGATTGAGCTCGAACTAAAGTCGACTCTAACTAGAAAGCATCAAGGTAAAGCTGCAACAACTGAGGATGGTCTGCCAAGTCATCATCCTCCATCCATTTGGCATCCATTGGTGAATAATTCTAAAACTTCACCAAGTACCTTCTAAAACCCTTACCCCTGATCTTCCTCTCTTTGTATGCCAAAATGTGCTTTGGTACCAATATTTCATCAAGGTCTTCAACCTCCGACCAAATTTCAATAGATGCATCCTCTAGCACATCTCCATGAAAAGGTCTAAGCAAGCTCACATGAAAGGCATTGTGTATCCGCCCGTATGGAGGCAATTTCAGCCTATAGCGTGCATCAATGATTCTCTCCAACACTTGAAATGGCCCATAGTATCTCATAGACAGCTTTGGATACAATCGCTCTTTGTCCTTCTTCTTTTTCAACTATGCCTTTTCAAATCATAGCAATACATAATCAACCTCTGCAAAGTGCAAAGCACGCCTACGACGATCAGCTGCTCTCTTAGTAAGTTGAAAGATGATTTTTCATCACTTTGGAAATAGCAGAAGAAGATACAACAAGGACAAATTCCCCTTTCAATTTTACATCCAAAGTATGAACTTTGCCTCTATGGAAGAGGGTTGATTTTTCATCACTTTGGAAATAGCAAAACGAGATACAACAAGGACAAATTCCCCTTTCAATTTTACATCCAAAGTATGAACTTTGCCTCTATGGAAGAGGGTCACAATCATATCATGAGTATTAATCACTGCATGCACACAATGACTCCAAGGCATACCAAGCACGACATCACATCCTTTCAATGGAGCAATAAAGAACTCTTTGCTGTCCACATAACTTTGAATGTGCAAACGAAGCTTTCCAATGATAGGAGTGACCAACTCTGCATGTCCCTTGCATGCCATATGCATAAAACTTTTCAAAGGCATCCAATGCCTTGCTTTTCTACTTAAGCAAGAAAACCTATAGCTTTTGAAATGATCATCAATAAAAGACACAAAATAACAAAAACCACTACGAGTTTTTATTGGCATGGTACATATATCAAAATGGACTAAATCCAAAATACATGCCTTCCTAGAGGCTCCATGAAAGTATGAACTATTTACATGTTTTCCCAAAACACAGTTATCACAAAAGTCAAGCTTTGAGTTTTTCACATCAACTCTTCCAAGTGAAGAAAGTGTATGTAAACCCTTTTGGCTGATCTGTCCAAGACACTTGTGCCATAACTCCATGTGTGACTACACTTCAATAACTGCAACAAACTTTCCAAGAAGTGCCTTGCAGTAAAGATAATATAGAGTTCTCCTATTACCACCTCTAGTGACTAGTATAGACCCTTTCTGTATCTTCCACATTCCACCACCAAAGGTAGTGAAGTAAGGCCTGCTGTCTAGCTGCCCAACAAAAAGTAGGCTCTTCTTAATGCCAGATACATACCTAAATCCATGAAGAATCAACTCCTAACCATTTTCAAGAGCTAGGTGTATGGTGTCCATTCCTTCAATACCACATGCATGGTTGTTGCCTAGATAGACTTTCCCAAGGTTACCTTCTGCATAAGAAGAAAAACACTCCAAAGATGGAGTTACATAAAATGAAGCACCACTGTCAACAATCCATGATTGTGACAAACCATCATGAGCTGACAATAAGGCATCTATCACATCCCTTTTAGTGATATACATGTCTTCCACTGCCATAACACGTGGATCTGAAGATGCTACCAGCAAATCAACATCTTTATCTTCTTCTATCTCCTCAATAACAACATTAGAATTAGATACCACATTTGCCTTTTCTAGTTCTTTAGGGATAGAGCTGCCATCCTTTTCATTCTTTTTGCCTTTTGCATTAGCCTGCTTCTTGCGTTCTTGCTCCCCTTTATAGTACCTGCAATCAAGCTTTTTATGCCCTTTGCGTTCGCATTGATAACAAGTGATATCTTGCTGTTTTTCCTTGCTTTTGCTGCTATTTTTGTTCTTATTTGCAGCATTTGACCTTTTTTTAGTTCTTTCTCTTACATTGTAAGCTAATCCACTATTTTCCCCACTTGCCTTGTGTCTAATCTCTTCACTGAGAATAGAACCACACACACCATTAATGTCAAGTTGGGATTGTTGCTCAATGACACAACCAATGCTTCCCATGAATCAGGCAAAGTCTTGAGCAAGAAGATAGCCCTCAATTTAGGATCAAAAGGTGGCAAGCCTACATCCTATAATTGACTCAAAATACCAATGAAAGCATTTAAATGCTCTAAGGAAAGCTTAGACTCATCAAGCGCCAACTTGACCAACTTTCGCATGAGATATACTCGATTTACAAGAGTTTTATTCTCATACGTACACTTGAGTTTCTCCCAAACTGCATAAGCAGTAGTAAATCCCTTGATATCAACCAAGATATCATCTCTGACAACCATTTTAATGTAAGTAATGGACTTTTTATTCATTTTAGCCCAATTCTCATCTAACAAAGCAAGAGGCTTATGTTCTACCAAAGCATCATTACAATCCTTCAAAAAAAGTACACCTTGCATATGATCTTTCCAAAGATCAAAGCCATTGCCATCAAATTTACGAACCT
Organism: Lygodium microphyllum; assembly: GCF_053477565.2. Classification (NCBI taxonomy): domain Eukaryota; kingdom Viridiplantae; phylum Streptophyta; class Polypodiopsida; order Schizaeales; family Lygodiaceae; genus Lygodium; species Lygodium microphyllum. The sequence goes on along the minus strand of NC_141150.1, from coordinate 111,068,015 downwards.
CAAAGAGATTCTTTGTGTCAGATGTAGATGCACTTCCAACCATCTTCAACAATAAAAGATTGCAATAAAATGCTGAGTACTTTCAACCAATAGCAAGGTTGTTGAATATAACAACAAGTACACACACTTGTACTTCCAAGGTGTCTAAGAAGCAGATGTTTTGCTGCAATTTCAGTCTCAAGTATTGATTGCAACATGTACACGAATCAAATCTGATACATTTGCATAAATGACAGCTCCCACTTCAGTAATACATCACCATAATGCCCAAATACAATAACCCAAGTGCTGTATATACCATTGTTTCACTGCATAATGAGCATTTAGCAATACATGTACCAAGAGAAGCTGCCCTTTTATAACATTTGAAACATCCCAAGTCCAAATTTCTCCCACTAAGCAGTGAATCTGCTGTAATTTCACTGTCAAAGCTCAAATCGGCTCAAAATGCATCACCGATGCGAAAAGCCTCAAAATTTTTGCAGTGAATCTACCCCAATTGCATCAATAAATCCCCCCGAGTATCAAATACGGGCCAATGTTACAGAAAATTTCACAAATTCTGCAAAACCCCCAAATTTCGGGGTTCAAATGTGCACAAATTACAATGAAATTGGTCAGCTGAGCAAAATTTGAATTATACATGAAAAGCCCCAAAATTTCCGGGGCATATGCACCCAATGTCTACAATTTTTGGGTCACATGTCACTGTTATGCATGCCTAGTATCAAATCTAAGGAAAAGCCCCAAATTTTCAGATGTAAATTCGCACAGATCTGAGCCTTGTGCTTGCGTGCGCGAACACTCGGTAAAGGAAAGAGAAGAATAATTGAAGAATAATAAAAATAGAGGAAAATTGAACATGTCGTGGCATTGACCAGGCCCTGTCAGCTGCCAGACCTGCGCACATGTCGGCCTGCTATTGCCCATCACCCCTGTGTCTATCGCCTGCTGGAAACATGATGCCCGCTGCTACCCGACCTGCCTGTAACAGACCCACCAGCCTATCACCTGTCCCGCTGGCTGCTGAATGGGCAGCCACAGCTCCAGTTCGTGCCCTGCAAGCTGCTCCTGACAACTGTCACCTACAGAAAACTGTCCTGCCTGCTGTAACACTTGCCTGTCACCAGCATCAAACCGTCAGAACTGCCAATGACTGCTGGTTACCACTGCATGCTCCAGTCCTTGAGCACACAAACACGTTTTCCAATGCTCTGATACCAATTTGAAGAGTGCGAGAGGAAGCACTCTGGGTATGTGCACGAATTGAGGTGTGCGCAGCTGTTAAGCAGTGAGTGAGAGTGAAGAGTCGAGGAATAGGTGTGTACCACATTATAGGTGTGTACCAATGTGGTACACACAAAGAATAAAAGTATGTATTTATACTTAGGGTATAGTGCACTTACACCCGCAAGGGTGTGTTCACATGTGTAAAGTAATATACACATGGTAGTAGCGTAAGGGTTTTTATACCTAACAAAAAGTTTACCCCAAGATGAAGGATGTGATAGACATCATCCAGTGAAGCCAGATCTGGATCCTCACGCGTGGGAAAACTGGTGCAACCTTGGGCCTGAATCTTGACCGAGGAGGTATTTTGTACATGGACTCTCTCAGCTGCAGGGACTCGGAAAATCAAAACATCCTCTATAGATGTCATGTGATGAGTGGCTCCACTGTCCACAAGCCAAATAGGTCTTGATGTGCTTGGCTGTGATGAGTGGGTCTCTGTAGTCACCTCGTCAGGAGGCAACACGCAGATGTGAACGAGACTCGCATCTGATGTCTCTAAGGAGACGATGTGAGCCTTTGTATACCAGTCAAACAAACTCTTTGGAGTTGAGTAGTTCACCAACTGCGATGCTGAACAATGGCAATGTAGAATTGGCCTCGTCATTGCCCCTGCTGGGGGTTGCCAGCATCCTGCTTCCCTTGTTGTAGGTTATTCGACTAGGGTGCGGGGTCTAATTCTTGGATTTTGGTTGTGTGTCTCTTGCCTTAGATCGGCACTCGTCATCATTATGGCCACCCTTTTGACAATTTTGACAATACCTATTCTTCTTAGGTACAAGTTTGAAAGTTGATCATGTGGTTCCTTGGGATTCTCTAGCCTTGTCTTAATTTTGATTTCGATTTGAGTTTGAATTTTATTTGCCCTTGCCTTGCTACCCCTTTTGAGAAGATATAACGAGAGTCCCTCTATCAAAGACATGATATGAAATTGATTGAAAAATTGTGTGTAACACAACAATTGACACTCAAACTCATAACATATAGGCATTTGAGGCTATGAAATCACTTGCTACAAAAAATGGAAATAGTTTCTTGGTAGCTTATTAAGGAACAAGGTAATCTGATCCTCAGAGGACTTAGAAGCCCCAGTGGTTGAGAACTCTGCAAGAAGACACCGATACTCAACCAACTTGACTTTCAAGTCATCCTTATCTGTGATTTTAAAATTCTGGAGATCATGATCCAAATTGAGAATGATCGAGGTCCAGAGCTCTCCCAAATTTACACATGTGGACAAGCACTTGTCACCAAAATCAATTAATAGTGTACCTTCTAGATGTGCCAAACCATGAAGCACCCAATAATCTCCCATACCTTCAAATGCTGTACTACCAACTCTAATACCTGCCAAACAGGTAGTTCCTCCAAGCCGACCACAGCACAAGAACTTGCCTCGATGAGAAGAACAAGGCAGCTCTAGCTAACTGCTTGCCAATAAATGACTCCTCGAGATAAATCCCAAGCTAGGTGCCACTCCGTGGAGAATACAGCATGCTCTGTTTCCACACCAACTGAAAATAGCCTTCCTCCTCCGATAGGGTGGTAAAAAACTTGATTCAACACCATCTACAACAATTAACAAATTCACAAAATTGAAATGCACACTTTACCATATAATCTTGGACATTGGACACCCTGTCAGTCCCAAAACTGGCACCCCTCTCAGTATTTATTTAACTTAATTGAAGAAGAAGTTGATGTACAATGGGATTCTCCCAATCCTTTTCAGTATTCCAACTCCCCTTGCTATCCAAAATGACCAGGAAGTCAATCTAATTTGCCCCTTGATTCAAGCAATCAATTGGCCTTCACCCACTTTGATGGAGATCGAAAATGCCCCAAATTCAATGATTTGCTGATCCCTCCACTTAAATAGGCTAAAAACGGCTTCAGCCCTGTTGAATCCAAGTCTTGGAGCTTCCAATTTTTGGCACGTTTCCCGAAGCTGCATCTCGTGACCTCTGGTGATCTCAATGCTGTAATCTTTAAAGCAAGGCTGTAGAAAGACTGGGAGATGAGATAGAACGCTGAGGAGAGAGAAAATTCATACTTTCTCCGCGAAGAACTGAAGAAAATCTGTCATTTACTGCTGCTGCCCTGTCTCAGCAGCTTGTAGATGCAAAGGACTGAAGAAAACCAGTCATTTATTGCTGCCACACTGTCACAACAGCCTGTAGATGCTGTCACCTACTATTGATTGGACTTCTCTTGCCCCTGGCTACCTCAAAAGGTCCTCCAATGGCTGTAAATCAAACCAACAAGCATCTCCCCCCCTCTCTTGCAAGCTAAATACACTAAAATGCCTCTTTCCAACCTCTAAAGACGTTTTCCAATCTCGCATGGGCATTTTTGACAAGTGGCAGCCTTCCCAAATGGTTTTTCCAACATTATCCATAATTAAATGTTAATGTTAATTTTCAATCTTTATATACTAAAAATTAATCTAATAACTATTTCGATACCCTGAAAAATAATCTGATTGGCCAATAATTAAATTGGCTAGGCAACTTTCATTCTCGAGTGTCTATGCGCCATCTTTGACCATGAGATTGGCGTTAAGTACCATTAAACACCACTTCTCTAATGTTCCCAAAACTGGCCCTTATGGCCAAACGAACAACCTAGGCCAACAACTAGCACCAGATACCATCAAGTACCTATGTGGCATAACTTATAGCAACTTTTGCCTTTGACATCCTATGATTTCCTTGGATCCGAAACTCGTAAATTTACTCATATGTGCAACATTTACTTAATCATGTGATTAAAAATTTATCCACATGTTAAGTGAGGTTTCAAAACTACATGTCCTCATGACACCTACTACACTAACTCGCAAGACTAGAGTCAATGCTTTGGAGTTTCCAAGCGTTGTTGTGGATAGCGCTTGCAAACTTCATCTTGTTGAATCTAAATCAACCAATTCCCAACTACCAAGACTCTATATGCCAATAGCTATAGGAAATAAGACACCCTCTACGCTTCCAACTATCCCACAAGCATCGCCAAAATATCCGTCAAAAGGCCTCATTAATGTTGTGTTCAGGCTAGTGCTTGCAAGGCGAGGGTGCCCAATCCGTGTTTTTATCCATTCCCGAAACTCACACCACAGTATGTAAGGGTCCAACATTTTAATCTTCCCCTAAAGTCCAATGACACGAGTCCTCCAGGGTATAATTAATAGCTTCTACTTCTGTCGACCTCTATCAAGGGCTAGCCTTCTACCAATCTGGATTGTGAACAACACCTCATAGGGGGACAGCTTTCTGAGGGTGTTCCTAAATCCTAATTTCTGTTGCAAGTTAGGATTTACAGCAGAGAAATCTGAAATTTCTCAACCTCTGGTAATCTCAATATTGTAATCGTCGGAGCAAGGCTGTAGAAAGGCTGGGAGATGATAGAGAATGCGGAGAGAGAATTCAAACTTTCTTTGCAAAGAACTAAAGAAAATCAGCCATTTATTGTTGCTTCTCTATCTCAACAACCTATAGATGTTGTCTCCCGTTGATGATTGGTCTTCTCTTGCCCCCGACTGCCTCAGAAGATCCTCCAATGGCTGCAGATCGAACCAATAGTATCTCCTCCCTCGCTCTTGCAGACTGAATGCACTAAAATGTCTCTCTGTAACCTCTAAAGACATTTGTCAGTCGTGTATGGGTATTTTTGCTAAGTGGTAGCCTTCTCAAATGGTTTTTCCAGTATTATCCATATTTAAATATTAATTTTCAATCTTTAAATACTTAAAATTAATCTAATAATTATTTCGATGCCCAAAAAATAATCTAACTTGCCAATAATTAAATTGGCTAGGCAACTTCCATTCCCGAGTATCTCTACGCCATCTTTGACCATCAGTTTGGCATTAGGTACCATTAAGCACCACTTCTCTAGTATCACCAACAACTAACAGGTATGGCCAAATGAATGACCTAGGCCAACAACTAGCACTAGATACCACCAAGTACCTGTGCAATATAACTTATAGCAACTTTTGCCTTTGGCATCCCGTGATTTCCTCGGATTCTATGCTCGAAAATTTACTCTAACCCCCAGTTACACCTCACATGTGCAACATTTACTTAATCATATAATTAAAATTAATCCACATGTTAAGTGAGGTTTAAAAAATACATGTCCTCATGAGACGAAAGGTGGAGCAAAGGAGGTCATTTTTTCATTCACATCTGCTCCCACCTTTACAATTAAGTTGATCATTCTTAACATCTATCACAATAGCCAAGGGTTTCAAAAACATCTAGGTAGAAAGCAAGTTTCCTTCAATATTAATTTTTAGGAAACATCTGAAAAGTTTTCCTTACAAACTTACCCAAAATTACTAAGCCTAGAAATTGAATATATTAAATATGCAAACAGGTAACCTTGTTCATCCATTATCTACAAAAGTAATGATAAGTTTTCACAATATAAGACAAAACAATGTCACATTTGAAAAATACAAACATTATGATTACTATTGACATCAAGACATCATGACAACTCATGACATCAAGACATAATATTCAAAAGACCACTTCAAAGTGTAATACTCATTAACAAGCATGATAGTTTAAAGATAGTGAAGTGTCAACGCATGATATACTTCAACATTCAACGATGTAAGCATCTGACCTCTAGCAAATAGAATATTGAACGTTTAGACTTTAAACACAATCTCCAAAGTTTCTTTCTTTCTAAATAAGGCCGAATAGATACTCTTGTAGCTATCTATTCTTGTTCTTTTTTCATCAGGAAATCGAGTGGATAAAAGAAGGGTTTCTTATATATGAAACATTTAAGACACATCATGTAGGTTTCAGATTTTAAGAAACAAGTTTCCATGCAGCTATGACATCCATAAAGTGGACGCTCCCTCTACTGACTCATTTTAGAGAGTCCATGCTTCATGCATAGCGTGCTTCAAGTCATAGCGTGCTTCAAGTCACATGCCTAACAAATGTAATTGGCTCCAAGATCTTTGTTTCCAAAAGGCTATCATCATTGTATGCAATATTTCCTCAATGATTATCAAAAGTGTTAGCAGCAATCGAGTTCCACAACAGAGGTTCTCAATGTTCAGGAATTGAGCTTCCATCTTCTCTTACTCTAAGGACTTACCCATTTTGGGGAACATATTATTTTTACTAACTCGGCCATCTTTGTATAACATGCTATCTCAAGAGATGGCTTTTAACAAGCCATCAAAAGCATGAGTTTTACCAACTCCCATTCGCCTTCCTTTGCGCAAGGTTTTCCTTGTATCTCCTCATTGCCTCATCTTTCAAGCTACCTTCTTTTCCATGAGTTCCTATCTATCCCCCACCATCTCCCCTGGTTGTTCCCTCGAAGCCCCTATCCCATTTAGAAAGGGGCCTTCCATCAATTTTAGAGCACGGTTCCCAAGATTGTGAGCACTAAGGAGCCCTTTTAGGGATCCATATCTTCATACAACCTTTAGCTTATGCAACAACTACTTTCCAGTCTTCTCTGAGCCACTCTTCTTTACTGCTAGTATGCCCATATTTAGTCATTTAGTCCCTAATGTCTACTTTTCAAAAGAGTACTTTACAATACCTTTGATAGCTCCTCTCTATTGTCTTCTGGTTGGATCAGAGACTTTGCTCATCCATCCTTGACTGGATACATTCATTGATCCATTCAAGGCCTATACTTCCATTCGGATTGGGATCATGAGCGCTAAGGAGCCCTTTCAAGGATGCACATCTTCATAGGACCTTTAGCTCAAGCAACAACTACTTTCCTCTCTTCTATGAGCCACTCTTCTTTCCTGCTAGTATGCCCATCTTTGGCCATTCCTAAGGTCTCAGAGGGGATGGTAGCAACTATTATTGTGTACATCTAGTTCTAAGACTAAGTCCAAGTCAAATGAGGACACTAGGAGCTCTATAACTCTCATACTCTTATTAATTTATCTTGTCTATTGATAGAGATTAGGGTTTCTTTTCCATTTCATCCATTAGCCCATTTAGACTTAGACTACTCCCACTACACATTGATCACTTTAGTGGAGTGCGTTTTAACCTTTTGCAAATGGGCAATTAGGTGGCCATTTTCAGCAAGCACAACCCTTTTGGCATTAGCTTGACTTGTTCTTGTCCCTTTTGCCTATTCATAGGCAGCCCAAATCATGTGTCCTCGTATTCATTGATCACATCATTCTAGCCAATCACTCTCTCTCATCCTTTTCAATCAGATTGCCGTCTTCTACCATCAATCCAATGCCCTCATTGATGCATCTTCAGAACATGCTAGAGTTGATTTTGTGCAACCCTGTATTAGTATTGAGATCATTGTTTTCCCTTTGTGGTTCATCTACTCTTCTCCTCTCTATGTTTCTACTTCCATTGTGCAATCTCACGTAAAACTAGAGTGGAGGCCTTTTGAGGACTTCACCTAGGTTCTCCCCACAAGACCACAATGAGATATCTTGGATGTCATATAGGGATTCACATTACTTCAAAGCAACAATTCACACCTCTTCTCTTGAGCATCAAGTAAAAGCTCCCCTATTGAAGCTCCATAAGGCTTTCTTTAGCAAGGAGAGCGGTGGTTACCAACCAAGTTCTTTTGCAACCATATGGTATATCACTTATTGTTGGGTATTCCCTTAGCCATGCATTGGCTAGGTTTAAAATAACCCACCAGGAATTTTATCAAGTTAGAAGGACACCAAAGCCTAGCCAAGGCAAAGCCAGAATACAGCATTATTGGTTAAGCTCATTGTGATGGGTCCTCGCAATAGCTAGGATGCATAGCCTGATGTCTTCTCTGATCCATACCGTGACTTCAGAGATGAGCTTTCTGATTTTCTTATTGCCACAAACCAGTAAGAAACAAAATCTCTCAAATACAAACTACCTTAAGCAATCATGCAATGACCAAGAAGAAAGTTTTCAATTCTCTTGCCTTAACTCTGTTCGTTGCAGCATACATTGCAATAACCTTGAAATTAACATTCTCTATGAAAGGATATCCCAAAAGGCTCACAACCTCTGGAACGAAGTGTACTTCCAGGGCAGAATAATAAGAGGTGAAGATCATAGCAAACAGTATTATTATCCAAACACATTAACAAGCCTTCTGATATGAACAAGCAGCAGAAAACCAGTGAGAACCAAGGACATAGAGCTCTGCCATGTCACAAATTCTAAACCTCCAAGTTATGAATCTGAAAGGCCCCTCCCTATAGCATGATGCTTGGCTTTAGCACAAGAATAAGCATTGCATTTCTTTTCATGTGCATCAAGAGAGATTAACTATTGATTAAAGTTTCTAGTCATGTTGAAGCATCGTTTCAGCTTTAGAATATGTCACATACAACAGCTTCTCACATGGTTTTAGTTTCACCTCTATTGTGCCACCTGCATACTTACCTCAAACTTTGTAACCGATCCAGGTGAATCTCCAATTCAGCCTGCGATTTTGGATTGCTAGAATTCCCACTGGTTTCGCGGGTTGCTTTTCTTAGCATATTATCTAGACATTGATTGGCACATTTGAGCTGGTGAATTAGCACTGCAACTTTTCCGAGAAAATACATTCTGTATCTGAAGACAAAGAAAATCTAAGAACATGAACAACAGAGATGAACATGGTTGCACAATGATCTACATGACAGTAAGTATATGGGACAGACTAGATACTGATTCCCAGGAAACTGCATTAGCATTTGAATCTTTGTCCTTTAACTAAATTGAGGAGACCATACCATGATAGAAGACACAAACCTCTTTCTGTAGAGAAGCTCTACAACACCGTCCTGCAAAGGCTCAGCAGAAAGAAGCCAGGACCTGGTTGCCTTGTAAGCTTCTTTATAAAACTTCTCCCACTTGGACTCTTCATGTGTGCGTGTTCTTCTCTCTTTCTGACATTTTCTGAACCAGATTTGAAGGACCTTGGCTGCCTTTTCCTGCTCAAACAAGATATTCTCCAAGTCCCTATGGATCCCCACATCTTCCTGTCAAACATAACATAGATAGAATTAAAGAGTCACAATCTGTTTGCAACATAATATTATGTGTGACCTCAAGTGTTTTCTTGACATTACCACTTCCACTTCTGAGTTCACACTGTTCAAATGGGCATCCTCCTGAGCTTCAAAATAGGCTACATTCTCCAGCTGAATCTGATCATTTACTGGGGACTCATTGATTTTGATTAGAGCACCATTTCTATCAACTTCAAACTTGGATTTCACAGGATCAGAAAACCAAGATGCCGATTGCTTTCCAGCTAATTTTACTGCAACAATAGGATCCAAAGTCTGCTGCAGCACCTCTAGAAAAGGTCCATAGAACTGTGTAAAACTGGATATCTGAAGTAAATTTGAGAAATTCGGAACTTGCAGTCTCTGGCTTAGCCACAATAGTTGTGGAAACATTCTCTGATACATCATATTTTGTTCCTTTCTTGGAAGATGAGAGCAAGATAAAACAATGACAGTTTGAATTCGCAATACTGCTGCTATTTTCTGGTCAATGTAATACCAAAATGACGATCTGTTTTCCCAAAAATAAAAGGCCAATTCGCATATATCATGCAAAGCTGCATGCCAGTTGAAGGGGTGTTCATACAAGATTCCCTTGCAAAACACAGGGTAATTTTGCAAAAACGAATACAGAACTGAAGATGGTATGGCAACATGGTCAAATTGTCTAATTATTGCCAATGCTACTCCAGCTGTTAATTCCAATAACCATAGAATATTCCAACCTTTTCCAAAGGTCATTTCCTGGCATCTCTGTGCATACCGAATATAACGAATACCAAGCCTCACAAAAGTACCAGGTAATCCATTTATAGCACATTTCAGCATCGAAACCAATAAGAAATGGATCGGCATTATTTTCCTTCTGGGATCTAAAGGGCTAGGATCAAAAACCAACCCTGGTGGTAACTTATTACCACTATATAAGACTGGTGTGGAAAGCTTGTACATATATGAGGGAATATTATTGCAGCCTAGCTGCATCACAATGTAAAGGATTTGCATTGGATAACCTGCATCTGAATGCAAATACTCTGATCTGATCCAAACACGGGCAATAAGACCTTTCAAAGCATCAGTTGGCATGTCTTGATTTTGAAAAGCATGTGATATAGCAAGTGAGCTAGATACCAATGGTGACACAATCTGCAAATTCTCCTGCAGCTTTTCCAGCCAGAACCTCAAGAGTTTCATTGCTCTGTTTACTTCATCTCTTTCCAGGTGCTCTGACATTTTTTTGGCCAAATGTACCTGATTATTAAAAAGGCCTTATCTTGTGTGTTCAAAATTAACAGTTTTAATATGGGAACACTTTTGCAATGTAAATAATCAAAATCTTCTGTGATACCTGTTGTGCTGCTAAGCGACTCTGTTGTGTCAGATTTAGCAAAAAATTTGAGATGTATTGTAGGGATATCTTTGCATGGGAGAAGCGGCACCCCTGTCTGGGGCAACTTCCAAGGATAGCAAAAGCATGGCATGGCTCTTGTAGGTCAGATACCTTTTTTCCCTGATCGACTCCAAATGCAATTATCCTGTATACCAATTTACCAAGCATTAACATCATTGCTTCCATGGTATCATGCTTAGAACATAGCCACATTTTGCAGGTACAATTTAATGGCGTGGCATCTGTTATGATTGAGGTAGTTTCTACATTCTGTTTAAGGGACTCATCTTGCCATTTTGTGAGCTCTGAAATCACTGGTTTGTTGACTGGATCTTCCCTCATCAGATAGAATCCTTCTTGAGCATGAGACTCAACCATAAAGAACATCTCCAATGACTTTATAACTTCTGTTTCCATCCCTTGACTCTCAATTTTCCTCACAGAGTCACAGATCCTCCCATAGAGTTCCATCAGTCTTTTGCAATAATTCAATCTCAATTCAGAAGTGTTTTGGCTACTCATATAGAAATGGCAAAGGATCACAAGAATACTAAACTCTCCTACAACCCAGCCTCTATAGAGACTCTTTTGAAAGGAATTCAGGCAATTTTGCAGTTCAGACTCACTCCCCTCAACTTGAGCGGCTAAAACCCTAGCTTGAACTAAACAATAATCAACAAAGCTGGTATTCGAAAGAGAATAAATCAGCACAGGATCTACTGGACTACACAAGGATTTGACACTACACAGTGTTTCCCGTGCTCGCTTAAGAAACGAGAAGGCAGTTTCAAAATCTTTCCTAGTTTCTTTAGTCTCGATTTCACCACAAACTGATCCATGGACAATTTCAAATGGCAGCAAGTCTATGTATTTCATTTTGATCTGATCACGAAGATACTGTAGCATCCAATGTGCAGATCTGTCTGTCCATGTCTTCAAGGAGTAGAGGGCAGACTCTGAAATTTGCTTGTTTCCAAGGGTCTTCAGCTCCTCCGCAGCCTTGAGGAAGCATTCTGCAGCATCTTTGCTCTGGTTGTTCTTTGCATAAAGTTCGCCTAATTTTCCATATTCCTTTTTTTGGTTGTTCAGCTCTATCAGTTTCTCAACATATCCATGCTCAACCAGAAACCTCTCCCTGTTCTGCAGAAATGGGAAAATTTGTATTTGTGAGTCCATGATAACTCCATCCTTCTTTGATCTCTTAAATTTTTCTGCTTTCAAATAGAACATTAACTTCCACCTGACAGGCACAGATATACAACCTTGGGTTCCATAAGTTCCAGGGCCTCCTGCACTTGTCTATTTAGCTCTACATTGTTCAAAAACTGACGCTTCGCCAGAATAGGAAGACAAAACATCTCAATAATTCTATTCACAACTCGATCTTCAACGTTCTGACGATAGTCCAACATTTTTAACCGTTCTACTGCAATCTCAATAAGACCCCCATCCTTGTAGAGCCTCACTGCTTCTGTATATCTCTCAGCCTTTTCCATACACTTGGCTGCACGTTGATATTCTTTTGCTCTGCATAGAATGGCACAAAACTTGAAATCTGCATTGAATCTTTTGCACAGGTTTAACAACAAAGTTATTGACAATGAAAAACACTGATCACAGTACCTAACAAATGCATCAGCTGCAGAACAAAGATCTCCTGACTTTTCCAATATTTCGCCAGCCTGGATGAAATAACCTCCAGAGAGCAAACAAGTTACAGCAGCTTGTACTCTTCCAAGATTGTGGAACAACTCTGCACACAATCTGTATTAGTACCAGTAATAATGTAACATTGGGTATCAGAGTGTGTTTTCTCGTGAGCTTTCCTAACAATGACAATTTACAATTAATTCTTAGACCTGCAGCTTGAAAGTACAACTTTTGTCCACCACTAGTGTTTCCTGCATCCATACTTTCTTGAGCAGCTTTTTTTTTAATGTATGCCTCACACAAGTCCTGCTTCTTCTGCTCTCCCGCATTCATGAAGCAATAAGAAGCTTGTTCATAGAGCTGATTCTCAAAGTACACCATCCCTCTTTCAAGCCACTCTTGAGGGCTGCTTTTTTTGGCTATTGTCTTCAATTTGTCGTTGAGACTGGAACCGCCAATGCCTGAGACAGTTAAAACCTGTAACACGTCAATTCAGACTTGTTAGCGTGAAGACAAATATGCTAAGCCCAACCAACCCTAGTCTATCCTGGTATGAACCAATATAGAATATCTAAGTCCTTGAAGTGCTGTTTTCTAGACCTGGAAATCAACATGCCAAATTTCTATATGGAAACTTGAAGTATTAGAACTCCACAAGAAGTACTAGAACTCGACAAGTCACTTTCAATGACAAAGTAAGTTTGCAGATTTTATGAGAGCCACATGATGAGAAAAATAGGACGGCGCTACTTGGTTGGGACATAGTCCCAGGAGGGAAAAACAGAATGGAAAAAGACTCGATGGGTGAAATTTTGATGATCTAGAAAATCTAGAGGCCCTACAGCAACCAAGCCAAAAAAGTTCAGACAAACATTGAAACCGGGAAAGGTAAAACAATCTTGAAAGAGAGGAAAGAATTGATCTCTAGAGACTATAATCACTTAGATGAATGAAGCATCTTACATGCCACATAATAGAAAAGCTAAAACATGGAGATACATGACAAAAATATCAATATAACCCTCAAGAACATCAGGTCAATGCATTACATCATCATGGTAGCTATAAGATGAGAAAGATGCAGTCAAATAAAGCACTAAAGCTAATCCATGTACAAAGCGCATTAAATTCCTAGACATCAATAATGTCACTTAGTGCAGTGAGCCTAAACCAGGGTGAGAAGATTAGAGAACAACACGAGATGATGACCTCCATCCTCTAATGAGTGAATGAGAGTAAGCTCCATACCATGGTGTTATGTCAAGCTTGACATAACTCCACGGCTCTCTCCGATGACAGCCCTCTTGTATAAGGTCCTACACTAACCCATAGGCCCAATAAGGTGGGTGGGTTAATGCATCAAAGCCCCTCTCCTACAAGCAATCACAAAAAGCTACAAGCATCGGATTTCTTGCATACAAGTTGCACATGCAGTACATTAATCAAAACCCCTAACTGTAATGCAAATCAAAAACCCTGACCCTAATTTTGTGGTGATACAATTGACATGATGTGGTGCATGGAAGTTTCTATGTGGAAACCATGACAATGACTCAGATGTATCCCATGTGAATAGTGCTTGGACTTCGAGTGAACTTGGTGTTGGTTTGGCTCCACATTGTGGTTGCTCAAGCCACCCACCTTTAGATGCCCTCCCCCTCCAGCTCTGCCTTCCCATCCTGCTCCACCATCTCCCCCCTTTTCCCGCAGCTCCCTCTCTCTCCTCTCCTATGCTTACCCCTACCCTTGCACCATCTACTCTCACAAATGCAGCCCATTGCTCTATCTTAAGTCCCACCCATCCCTGCTTCTTCTGTTCCATCCACCTCCTCCTCTCCCATGCTTACCCCTACACTACTCTTGCCACTTCCTCAACCCAATCAATATCCCTTTCTGTTCTCCTGCTCTCTCCCTATGTTTGCATGTCAGTTCTTTCCCTTTCACATCAATCACCCTACTCTCCCACAACAAATAGTGCCCCTCCCCTCTTCCTATTCCCTTTGCGATCTTCTTTGGCCACTAATCTTTCACCCTCACCCCTACATGTGCTTCTCCAACTCCTCTCTTCATTAACCCCTACCATCCCTTGTTCCTCCATTGCTCTTCCCCACGTGCAGCATCCCCATCGATGTCCAACCTACACATGACTTGGCACAAACCATACAAGCATAGAACGAAAGATAAAGACATGGACATTAGACTCACCTTGCAACCATAGAGCCAAGCATAGTTGCCTCCGTATGTGGTACAAAACAGTCTGTACGGTACGATTTCGTACGTTAAAACAGGCCTGTTTGGGCCACTTGGCCTGCGTGTCCTCATTCCACGTTTCCTACGCCCTGCGTCCCGCGTTTCATGCACTGTTGCGCTTTTTGGGGGGGTGGGAAGCCTTGGATACCTCACCCCACCCCCTTTTCCAAATTCCAATCATGCAAAAGGTGCTCCTCTTTGGATTCCTTCCAACTTGTAGGCTGCAGCCCTCTCTTTGGATTCCTTCTCTCTTTGACTGTTTGAACTTTGAACTTTGACCCTTCTCTCATCTACAAAAGGTGCTCCTCTCCTTCAAGGCTCCATGCTTCCACAACAATTCAACAAGCACTTACAAGTTACCATTCTCATCTTCCTCTCTTGGATCTTGATTCTTGAATGGACTTGTGATTTGTCATTCTCGAATCTCACCTCCCATCCCCTCTTTCCCGCACCCTATTGAAGCATTTGCCATTAATCTCATCTCCCATCCCCTCTATCCCACACCCTATCAAAGCATTTGCCATTCTCATCTCCCATTCCCTCTCTCTCACCTTACTCTTTCAACTTTTCCCCAACCCTCGGGCCTCCCTCCCTTTCAACTTTCAAGACTTAAGTTTCAAGAATCGAGACTCTCTCTCTCTCTCTCTCTCTCTCTCTCTCTCTCTCTCTCTCTCTCTCTGTGGCCTTTTTATTCGTCATTGGCACCATGACTCGTGAGAAGCACAAGGCCTTCAATTTGCATGCAATCCATGTGGAGAGGGACACAAAGTCCAACTCCCACCATTGGACATGCAAGTATTGCGGGAAGTGCTATACAAGTGGTGCAACTCGGCTTCTCCAACATCTTTCCAAGACGGGGGGGCAAGTTGCTCCATGCAAGGAGATCCCTCAAAACATTGCGGAGAAGATTCTCGCCAAGATGAGAGAGGGATCCACAAAAGGAGGAGGAAGTGACTTATCAACACCAACTCCTATGCCTACTAACGAGAAAGCATCCAATGTGGGCGTATCTTCAACCGATGCGAGAGAGGCCTCTACCATTGGTGGTGGGGGCTCCACATCCGCATCTGGCTCTAGTAAAAGACAAAGAGTGGAGGCTAATGTGGTGCCGGAGAGACAATCGTCTCTCTCTCAAGCTCACGGTCATGTGCGTGGATCGGTTGCCTTTCTTAGAGAAAGGCAACGACTTGCGGACATTGAAATTGCACGCACGGTGATTGAGTGCAATCTTGCATTCAATGTCTTAAAGCAAGAGCAATGAAAGAAGATGGTAAAAGCCATTGCCAATGTGGGTCACTGGGTCCATGTGAAGGATGGACCGGTGTCACATACAACAACATAAGGACGAGAAAGATTGATGAAGAGAAGAAGAGGATTGATAGAGCCCTTGATCCTATTGAGGCCGCATGGATAAAATATGGTTGCTCCATTCTCACCGACGAATGGAGTGATCGTAAGAAACGAGACATCATCAACATACTCGTCTCATGTCCACTCGGCACTTACTTTTTGCAAACCGTAGATACCGGCAAGAGGGGGAGAAAAACGACGTGTGCATTCATCTACCGCCACATTCGACAAGCTTTCATTGAGGTATACATTGCAATTTTTGTTTTAAATTTGTTTCACTTTCTTTCATTATGATAATATCATGATTCATAATTGAAATTTGATTTATACATAACTTGTAATTTGTAAATTGTGGTTGTAGGAGGGCCCCTCAAATGTGGTGCAAGTTGTTACCAACAATGCATCGAATTGTCGACGCATGGGCCGTTTGCTTGAGGCCGAGTTCCCTACGATTGTGTGGACTCCATGTGCAAGTCATTGTTTGGACTTACTCATGGAGGACATTGGGAAGCTCAAGTGGGTGAAGAGGGTGGTTTGCAAAGCTATATCAATTGTCACATTCTTCACGGTAAAGGTAAATGCGCTTGCGATGTATCGTGAGCATAGCACACTGGAATTGAAGAAGCCTTTCTTCAACTCGCTTTGCTTACATGTGGTTATTGCTAGAGTGCCTTTATGAGGTGTAATCCCCCTACTCTATGGAATAAGTGGGATGAGCATGAGACAAAGTAGGCCAAAGCCATGCAACGCTTGTGCCTTAATGAGCAGTTTTGGCAAAAAGTCCATGCCGTTGCCATTGTCGTGACTCCCTTTTATAGGGTGCTACGTATGAGTGATTGCGAGGGGTCCACCATGGGCCTTCTTGTTCACTTCTTTAGAGCCGCATTGGCAAAGGCACATGCTTGTACAATGATCGCAGAGACACAACGTGCACATGTTTTAGAGATAGCAAAGAGGAGATGGGCGTGGATGCATAAGACCGTCCATGGTTTTGCCGCATTGGTACATCCGGCCTACAAGTCACCGGCGGTCATGGATGATAGAGAGTTCCGTTTAGACCAGCTTACTTATTTGACTCGTGTGGTCCCTGTTGATGGCCACAATGCAGTGCTAGAGGAGCTAGGATGCTATGCAAATCAAAGAGGGCATGTGGCTTTTGCTTCTCCCACTTGTTGAAGGAGAGAGTCACTTGTGAAGCCTTTATTTTGGTGGCAAAACTTTGGATACGCACTGGAGACCCTTCAACCCTTAGCCATGAGGGTCCTTGCCCAAGGTTGTTCTTCGGGTGTATGTGAGAGAAACTGGATTGTCTATTCTCTCATTCACGCAAAGATTCGCAATCAGCTTAGCACGTGACAGTTAGAGCGGCTGGTCTATTGCCGCCCTAACTTATGCATGATGAGAGCTATGATGAGCATGGGTAGTCCGAAGCAGGTAAAGTTTAAACACTTAACCATAACATTTAAAATTTGTTGTTTTAACTTTTAAACTTTGAACTTTGAAGTTTAAACTTTATACTTTACAATTTAGACTTTAGCATTTACAATGATCAATCGTACGTGCATCACTGCATTGTGTAAGTGAATGTTGATACATTCAAGTTGACAAGCGACACTCTTCCGAGTATACATAAGGAGGTGGACAAGGAGGAGGATATGATTTTTGCAGAGCTCTATAGAGAGCTTATAGCAGCAGATACTCGTGACACTCGCAGTCAGCGTACTCGTGGGCGAGGAGTTCGAGTAGGTGGTAGCAAGGGCATGGTCATTCAACGCCCTCCATCATTGAGGAGGGATGGTTCGAGTGGCTTGCAGACATATGTAAAGCGGGGCTCTAGTAGCTCACATCCTGTGCCTCATGATGGCATCCCCCTCTTGCCTACACAGCCACCACTTAGGGAGCCATCATTTGATGATGGTGGTAACCTCATCAATCAAGATGAGTACAAGTGTGTCTCATCATCGGATGCCGAGGAGTTATCTTCAAACTCTCTTAATGAGCACTCGGATGGTTTTGATGATGATGATGATGATGATGATGATAGTGATGCCTCATCATAGATTCATCATTCATATGACATAGGTCTCTTTTTTTTTTTTAATCAGATATACTAGACTATAGTTGTATCGCATGTTTTGCATAGCCCATGCGACCACGATGGTCACCCTCATGTATTCATCTTATTCTATTATGAAATGGCGATTTCCACTTTAAACATGTATTCTATGATCTATTATTTAATGATTTATGGTTTTTGTTATTATAAAAATCATCTTAATTTTTTTTCGTACTAATATCGTACCGTACCTTGTAAAATCATAAGGTACCAATTAGTACCGTATTTTATCGAATCGTACCGTATCGTACCTTTTGTACCTGACAACTATAGAGCCAAACAAGCTCACCCTCGAGCCCAAAATATGCAAAATTACGAGTCAAGCTCCCATCGCAAGGCTAATGTTCCATACCGTTAGCCCAAACCATGACAGTGTTTCAATGGTGGAGTTGAACAACATGTAAAGTCCAAGAGCGAATCTCACAAGACAGGTTGCACAAATGAGTCCCAAGTCCTTTTTGTAGGACTTAAACCTTTTGGGATGTATTAACACCTTGTGATCAAATAATGGCCAGTGTTGCAAATGCCTTGTTAAGCATATGAATTTTTCTCCTTAATAAATGTTTTTTTCCATAGCAATTTTCTTAGGGACAAAGTAAAGAAAGTGACTCTTAAGCAAGGGTATTAACTCCTATGTAACCTTTGCCCTTTTGCAATTCTTAAACTTGACCAACTACTCAAGATAAACAATCCAATGGAATCACTTGGTCCTATGGTCAAGAACCAGTGAGATACGTGGAATGTCATGAGTTATACTACCATATTGCAAGCACCCACTAGAATATCGAAGGATAATATTTTTCACTTTATGAAAGATTTTGTGGTTATCAATAGTATCCTTTAAGATGGCATTCAAAAAGCAACTCTTAGCCAAGAATACTAACTCCTGTATGACCTTTGTTGGGATCACTTGGTCCTATGGTGATGATCCTATGGTCTTATGGTCATTAAAACATCAAATATCTTCACCATCTTCTCTACCTGGATAAACCTTAATAGAGGTGATTTGTTGGACAAACAAAGCACAACTACCCAAGGTGTTACTCTTGAGTTTTGAAACCCTAAGTCTTTGAGATATATTAAAATAAGGATAGGTTATAGATGTTGAATAGAGGTGATTTGTTGGACAAACAAGGCACAACTACCCAAGGTGTTACTCTTGAGTTTTGAATCCCTAAGTCTATGAGATATATTAAAAATAAGGATAGGTTATAGATGTTGAACAATGTCCTTGATTTTCCTCCAAACTAGTAGATGATACATGTGAAGACCATAAAGCTCAACATGCATTTGAAAAAGGAAGCATGGCCCAAATAAATAATCTTGATGAACATAAATTGGTCATTTTGATCCCTCTAACCACTCGTGTCTAAGGTGGTGCATTATCTCTATCAATCACACCTATTGTTCTTAAAGAAAATAGCAAGTAGCCTCTAAATCAGAGTAATATAAGGTCAAATGCTTGATTGAAGGTCAAAAACAAATGCATGGCTAGTCAATATGCTTCGATTTCAATACACCTCAAGTGATCCTCCTATCCAATCATTAATCTTTAGAAGATTGCATTGAAATGCGCCCTATCAAACTAAAGAAATGTAATGCCACACCTTAGGAGCCACTATGCACGATAAGCACCAATGCAAATGAGTGTGTATGATATCATGCCCATTGGGATGAACTATGGCTTATCAATATGTCAAATGCCCTACAAATATGCTTCAGTTTCAATGCACCTCAACACACAAATGCACATGTATGATGCTGATTGGGATGGACTTTCAAAAAGGTTTGATCCCCAAAGGGAAGCTTTTGTTTGGTCAAATTTTGCATTTATTAGATCTCCTTTTATCAAAAGCCAATAGAGACAATCAGGTCATTGCTAAAGGAGTTTCAATCCCAAATACTTGTATTTTTTCATAGGTTATCACATAAACAATTAGTCTTATAGTTGAGAGTTTTCAACTCGACTTCTTTCGTTAGGTTATTTCTTTTTAAACTCGAGTTCCGTGTGATATTTGTAGGCATGCTACCAAACTAAAGCAGCATGCTGTTCCAATATTGAGAGCCTGGAACAAGGAGAGGATCATGATCTGTTTGGTACCACCAAAGTTTTCCCTAGGCAAGTATGAGTTAGCAACACGATGCTCTCTCATTTGCATAGTGTTTAACTGCAATTAGTCTGCCAATCATATAGGCACTACCCAAAGTAGGTTGCAAAATTTTCTCTTTGCACTCTAAAATGAGTGCTTTCAGCTGCAATTGTGTATACGCAACCTTGGGAGTGATTGTATTTGTCAAGAAGCTGCTAAAGGATAGATATGCTGCTACAAGCAATTTCAGCTGTTGATAGATGAATTCCACATCATGAACATGCCACTTTGAAGGCAGTTCTGTTTACTGTTATAGAGCATAACCATCACATTATAATGAATATTACTGTTATGTGGAATGCTTATGATTGCATCAACCTCAACTTTTATGGACATTGATTGCAGTGGTTACGGACCTGATACCTAACCACCATACAACCCCACATGTAAACTGTAACAATAATCCTCAATATTCAAACCTGGATAAGCCCTAGTGACTTCCAATAGCTTAAGATTGGGAAACTGTAGTCTTTGTTGGTTTCAATGATCCAAAGCTGCTTCCTGGCTCTTGTTATGGCAGTGTAAAGTTGCTTCAACTCAGTACATAAAATAGTGTGCTTGAGAGGATCGAATTTTGGGAATGCTGTCTGTATTCCTTCGACTGAAGCAAGTAATACCCGCCAGTTCAGTTCTGCACTGGAGTTGTTGAAAAAATCAAAAATCATCACGTCATTGAACTCCATGCCTTTTGCCTCGTAAATTGTCATTATAAGTCCAGTTTGAACTATTCCACGGATTCTCTGCATGCATAGTATATGCCATTGTTTAAACCATACATCTTCCAAACTTTGCAGTAGTAATCTGACCTTCAGAGCAACTCACATGCTTTGCATCATGATCTCTGACAAGAATTACTTGGTCAGCCCCAAAATCAACTGGAATATCTGATGAAACCTTGATACTTTGAAACCCCATAGCAGCTATTGGATGTGCCTGCAGTAGAATAAGAACTCGTGACAAAGCAAAAATATCGTGGAGAGAAAAAAATTGAACATTTGAGTACCTCTAAAAGCACAGGGAGAGGACCTTCAAGAACACCATTGTCTCTTTCTAATTTGTCAATGGATCCCTGCAATTAATTCCAATAATGTTTACTACATTCATTTTCCGGGGCAAACAGAAATTGATTAGACTTCCCTGATAAAAAGCAGCTGAAAGAAGAGCAAAATTACTGTATATAACAAATCTCTAATTTTACTGGGGTAAGTTTTCCTAATATGCAAGCTGTAGACATTGCCTTGAAGTACATATCAATAAGGTCCACTATGGATGCAGCTAGCTGCAAGATACCACTATGAGAACGGTAGTTTTTGGTCAACTGTACTGTAACTGGCATGAAATCTTGGAGATCAACCACTTGATGAATTCTCCTGTCTAATTTCTCCTCATAACTGTGGAACATCATAGCCTTGACCTGATACATACATTAGCCAGTGCAGTAAGTTTTTTGCAAGAAATATTGAAACCTTAATAATGGAAAGAGACTATAAAGAAAAGCCGGGTCAATGCAACTAATCACTTCAGTGAAAAAGAATGCCTCACACACGTCATACAATTGGTAAACAAACTCATAGCAGTAGCATATTATATGGACAATATCGCAACATACATCCTCAAATCTAAAAGCTGAACCACGTGAAATTGTTTGTGCTGTGTCTCCTGCCAAAAAGAAACCTGGAAAAAAAGAAACTTTTAAACTCTCTCCTGTAAACTTCAAGCATCTCAAAAGAGAACCATGGCAATTTCTTTGCGAGTTGATTACATGCCGTATGTTTAACATAATGTCTGATACTACTATGGATGGTACAAAGATGCAGTTTATGATATTTTTCTTTCGTGAAAAGTAGCTGTGCTTTTACACTATTCAGTAATCCGAGCTAGAAACAGTATTCACAGATTCATAAGGACAATGCATAGGATGTATGTTCAATAAATTCTACTCAGAGAACAAAACTTTTATGAGATCAGGTAAGTGTGCAATGATGTGGAGACAATTTTCCCACTTTTCTAGATTCAAGAGAAAAAAACCTTGGCATGACAGGAAGCTAGTCAAAGTTAGTTAGCCTTACCTAACCCTGTACCTAGTCCTTTCTACTACCAGTCATTCTAGGACTGACTGTTATCCCATGGTTCATGCAGGAAGATTCCGTACACTAGTACCATGTTACATATGGGGGATTCCCATGGTTCATGCAGGAAGATTAACCACTGTGCCACATTAATCCACTATGACCCGAATCCCAGGGCTTCCATACCATGTGTCAAAAAATCCAAATGCACTGTCATTGAGTGTTCTCTGTATCATTCTACGAACGGCACACTTCAAGTTGTGTGTACGTGGCAGTCTTTCCATCTCAACCTTTGCCTCTGTCACCACCACATACCCTTTCTGCTGCCACTGAGCGCATCTATCAGCTATAGAGCTTGGGCATTCTGCAGTGGGTTGTGTAGCTGGCACCTTAACTGCCTCCCTCACACCCCCCTTGGAGTTCTCAACGCAAGCAACTGCTCACCCTCATCCATAGACCTGCCACCATCCTTGCCCATCCCACTGTTTCATCCACCCTTGTGTCTTGTGACTTGCCTCACTGTTTCCTGCCTTGCCCCGTGTTGAGCATGGAACTCTTCTTCATAGCAACTTTTTCTTCATAATTTACACAGCTTCTACACTGCAATTTTGCAGGCTGAATCTAAGACACTTGCCCCAATCTAGACCCACACGCTCTACTGCTCCCTAAAATAGCTGATATGATGATGAGTGCAGAGTTACTCGCAATCACTTATAGAGAAGGGTGGAGCTAGGCACACGCACACATTGTCAAGCAAGAATTCTCTTCAAACGCCTTGTGCGGAAGAAGCGAGGCTATTCAACGAAAGCATAGGTAGGGATATATCAGCTATATTTGTTAGGAAATAGCAAGAATGCATGGAAGATGTTTCATGAGAGATAGTCCCCCATACAGATTACATCACTAGATGCTTGGCTTGACTATGGGAGAGAACTATATGATGTACCAAGACAACCATCTATGCAAACCCCACAAGCATGTAAGCCAACACATTGGTCTTTCTTCACCTGGAAAATCATTAGAGATGCAGTTTATAGATTACAAAATGGGAGGGCACAAGATGAGGATGGCCTAGTGGCAGAACATTTCTCACATGCTTGTAATATACTAGCACACATTCAATAGAGTAGTATGTGAGGGATCCCATGTGAGCTGGTCAAACAATGCAATAATCCCACACTTTAAGAGTGGCGATCCTTTGACCCCTAGCAATTACAAGACCATCATGATTGGCCATACATTGGCCAAGTATGGATCTATATTGGAACATGAACTCAATGAGTAAGCTGAGATGCAAAGTAGGAGAGCACAAGGACACATAGGTTTCAAACACGTGTATACCACACTGGACCATATCCTCACACTCCAGCAATAACACCAAATTCCAAGTCTAATTTACATCCAATGTAGCCATTTCCTCATCCATGTGTTTCTTTCAATGAGCAATGTGCATGATCACCAATTTTCTCAAAACAAGTGGTTCAATTGATTTTACAACATTTTGCGTATACGGTATGTTAGCAAGCAATATAACCACCATCATATGTCAACATTTGCATAAGATATCTCACACGAGTTAACCTACATCCCTAAAAGCTCCACCATAGCTATTTTCTTTCAAGCTCTTATTTACTTCATTTCCCCACTTCCAACTCACTGACATTCCCGACATTCAAATCAAACTGAGCACTGAAGTGTCGTGCATGATTTGAGGAGGGGAAGATTGAAGAATCAACAAGGAAAAGATTCAAGAGAAGACCAAGCCACTTTAACTCAAGCTTCTTCCTTCACTTTAAGCTCTTGCTTCTTCTCAATCAACTAAAGTATTTGTTACTCAGATCTGAAGTTTCCAGCCAGTATAAATCTTCAAGAAGAAGATTTGGAGCACACACGTGAAGATCCAAGCACCCACTTGAAGATCAGGCAACCCACCATCTATAGTACTCTACAATCCTTTACATCAATCTTGGCTTTCCTAACACTAGGTATATGAACAACTAGAATCCTAAACTCCTCATCCATAGTCTAATTTAAGTTTTCAAATTCATCATCTACATGTGAGTGACTTGCAAAGGCAATTTCTCATTCTAGTGGCATACCCCGCACCTTCCTCCCCCCCATGAAACATTGCAAGAGAGTCTGATTGCAAGCCCCTTATGGTACTTCATTAATATTAAAGATAAGCCTTTACATGAACCAATTGTGACTCGCCCATGCGATCAACGCAACTGTCACATACCACCACTCTTTTTCCTAATGATTTCTCACGTGCTTGACTCTTCAATGGACCATATTAACTCTAAATGCTATGTCCTCGCTCTCACCAACCTTGACCAACAAGATTTGAATATGTCTCAAATGCACACTCAAACCAATGTCTTCAAGCACACAAAGCTGCAATCACTCCAATGTTGGCCAACATGTCATTGAGAAATGCATTCATGATCTCTCACTACTGCCACACTACAATCAATGAGGAATTTGCATGAATCTCAATCCCATACCAATCTGATTTGCCATATAAGGCCTCAACCTTGATTGTCCAACAATCCTAGAGCTTTTCCCTAACCAATGCACCTTCAATTCATTGTCGAATTGAAGTAATTCAGACCTGTAAACCTGCTGTCCATAAACCCTAATCTCTAGCATGCATTTGCCCTAAGATTGGATGCTGAATTTAATGCTTTGGGTGGCCAGAAAATCAGACTGCCCCATATCTTCAATCATTTGGCAATCCAAAACAAGGGGCAAATTCAGTACTAGTTCATTTTATTTTACTTTCGTACTCTTTCCAAAGAATTCTCTAGTTCCTCTTTTTGGAATTAAACTCTAGAAACTTTCTAGGCCCTTTTTTGGGCTTGAACCCTAGAAACTTCTCTAGATCCTCTTTTGACTTGAACTCTAAAACTTTCTGGGTCTACATTTCTTTTTGGAGTTCTATCTCTAGGGACTTTTCAAGGTTTGTAGAGATTTTTTGAACAAAGACATCTCCAAAAAGTTTCTAGAGTTAGGTTTCACTGAGGGTTTCCAAAGAACGAAAATGTCTAAGAAGATTCTTTCTATCACCCATCTCTTCTATAAAAAGGGCAAACACTATTGTAAAAAGGACCATCTTTGTATAGTAGAAATGTGCCATTTTCTACTCTTTGCTACGTACTTCTCATTTCTCTTCCCCTCTCTAGTCCACCTCTTTACTCCATTGTATTTCACTCTCCGGTCCAGTCCACTCCACCTCACCCTCTGCAATCTCTCTCCCTCTTGCCTCCTCTCTCAAGCTCTCTCTCTCTTATCACCTCTCTCTAGCATTCTCTCTCCTCTATCCTCTCTTATCTCCAACTCCTCCCTTCCACTTCCGCTAGCATTCTCTCCTCTCTACTCTCTTTCCTTCATTTCCTCTAATCTTTTGTCTCTTGGACTTCTCTATAGACTTTTGAATTTTCTTCAAGATTCACTCTAACCTCTCACTTTTTCTACAGCACTTCTCTAACTTCTTTGTGGCAATTTCCAAACTCTTTCATAGCTCTTTTCAAACTTTTTTGCAGCATACCATACCTTTCTTGAGTGCCGAAAGCCATTATCCACAGCAATTCTGCACCGCTTTTGGAGGCAATTCTAAAGCATTCCAAAAGCATTATGACTGAATGCAAAGCAAGCATACTACTCTAACGAAGCCACCCAAACCATGCACACATCCCTACATTATGTGTGTTGAATATATTAAATGGAGTCATAGAACACATTACCTTTGGTGCCAAGTTGGGATGGCATATTGCTAAGCACAACAATTCTCGTTATTTTAAGCAACAAAGAAACCTAATGTAATGGTACTAAGCTAGAATACAACTTATTAATGGGCAAAGCATTGTTTGTCCTTTTGAATACCATACTTTTTTATTTAGAGTAAGGTGAAGACTAGAAGATGGCCTCAAAGGATCCAAGAGTGAAGTAAATGTCACCATATGGAAACCTGCCTCATTAGCATTCACCAACATTACCACCTTTCCCAATGGCTATTTTCTTCTAAGATTTTGCATAGTCCTACTTGTAGCCGACCAGACCCAATGGACTTCTATTCGCTTCCTTTTTCTTTGTTGTTAACTATGCAAATTCCTCTACAAAATGAGAGAGCTTGCTAGTATCAAGTTGGTTCATAACCTCTTTATTCTACAATGAAATAGATCTCGTTCACTAATCCACAAACTCAAGGAAAAGATAGAGCCTTCAAATTCTAAATGTAGAAGTTCTTGTGTGGGGATGAACCATGACATGACACTAAATAAGGCTTTGTTGTTTCAAAGGAAGGGATTGGATGGTTTTACAAAGGAACAAATTATAACACCTTAGGCAAGAATGGTGAGGAGTTTGTTGACCTCTAGCAAACTATTGGCTGCGCAAAGTCTCTGTCAAACACTGAATAAACTTTAGTTTCAGGTCAATGATATGCTGGAATACTGTTTCCCTTACTTGTAATTAAGTATCATTATTGAAGCATGCAAAGTTTTTCTTTGATAAACTTATGTAGAAAGAGATGCATCATTTCACGGATTTAATTCCATACATAGGAATAATAATTAAAGAAACATGCTGAATATGGTTACCTTTAGGGTTCTCACAGATCAACTGAAGAAGCTTCAACTGAGACACTGTCAAATCCTGCAAAAGAGGTGGAAATTACTACTCTGCAGTCAAAAAGAGCAACTGAAATTGACTAAGATTTCGGTTTATGTGTACAGTCGTTCATACAGAACACATTCCATCATTGCTCAACAGATGGACCAACATGTATGCATGTTAATATTCTTCACCTATTAGTAAGTTGTCACAAGAACACATCCCATTATTTCTCCCATAAATGGACTAATAGCACATGTGCTTCACCTACTAATAAGTCATCACAAGACGCATATCACATCAATTTATTTCACTAGCACGTCTTAATTCTAATCTTGCGTGTGATCAAGGTGAATGGTTCTCATCAAAACCTCTTCATGGAAAAGATCATATATCACATCATTCCTGCATGTAAATTCATGCATTACATAGTAATTTGTCAGCATAATAGTAAGGTTTCTCACTCACAACAACGTCAGGGTATCGAGCTAATGCACAACAAACAATAGTCCATATGTTATAAATGCTAATGTAGAAAATCAGTTCACACTTGTGTAGCAACCAAGATGATTATGTTGATCAAACAATATTCCTTCCACATAGTACACCAACTTTGAAGCACCTTATCTTCCTCTGTTTTGCAAGTGTGTGAATTTAAACATCTCATTCAAGATCCCCAAGCTATATTTAATGATATACTATAGGTTGCAAAGAAAACATAAAGTGATAAAGCAACTAACACAAAGAAAAGAATGAAAAATGAATGACAGATCGGAAGATCAATTGTAGGCTCAAGGAGCAAAGGCTACCCAACAGCTATTCTCTCACAAGAGTTGGTTGAGGGAGAGTGTCGAAGAGTGTCACCTTTGAGAAAGGATCCTGAGTGTAGTAAACTATCAATATCAATGCAAAAGGTTATCATGGGACTGAGTCAAAGCTGTAGATAGCAAAATGCAGTAGTCATTGATGGCATGGGCTGTCTGCAGGTCTACGCAGCAACAAAAGCTCCACAACCAGCCAGGGGGCAACACAGACTGCAAGGTGCAGATGATGGAAGGGCTGGGGGACTGACTGGTGCAGTCCAAACAGAACCAAGTGATATGAAAATGCATCTTGGATTTACAAGGTAGCAAATACAAAAGAATGCAAGGCAAGGCAGCAAATCTTGTAAAGAAATATTCAAACATAGATTACAAACACAAATATACAACAAAGCACAGACTGATAAAAGAACTTAGTAGGGTTAGGGTAGCTCAAAGACAATGAACACAAAAGATGAATGAAGAATAATGAGTGAATAAATACAATCCTCAATGCAGTAAACACACTATGCAAGGTGAATATAAAAACCTCAAACTCATCTCTTTGAAGGATTGAGGCAAAGGATATCTGCTGGAAAGTGTGTCATACTCTGTACAGACCCCAAAACACAACAGACAGCCTCCGTATGTGTATGCAACAGCAAGCCTAGATTTGGAGAGTGTAGATCAGGCCGAGTATGACTTGGACTGCTCAAACAGTAGGCAGCAGCTAGAGAAAACAATCTGGATAAGGTAGAGGACTGCTGAAACTGAAAATGCAGCTGACTCTGATTATGTGGAAGGCTGACCGCAGCAACTGGACAGTAAACATAGGCTATATGATGACGTCAATAGACAGGCACAGCAGCTGCAAATCTGAAAACGCAAGTTGGACTGATCTATAGCAATGAAAGACAGCAGTCTGAAGGCCAGCTTGCTGGAGGAGACGGCTGGGAACTGTCTTATGATGGCTGATCAGCAAATGCCAGCTGAAAAGACATGCCTGGACAGCAGCATTCTAACACCAACATACGAAGAAGGGCTGGATCTAGGCACCTGATGGTGGACAGCAGCCCAAACTAAGATATCCTCCGGTGAAGGGGTGTGGACAACAGACACCTGGAAAACAAGATTGGGCTAAGTGATTGGCAGCCTGCCTATTTATAGATGAGTGGATCCTCCCAAATTAGGCTTTGGCATGTGGGACACAGAAAATTGGTCATTTAATGACACTTCCGGTAATAAGCCTATTTTGGGGCAGTAGTAAAAAGCTAATCAAGATATAATGCATTTTTAGCTCAACATATCCAAGGAACTGGCTACAACCTCCAAGGGCGAGGTGACAATCCACATAGGGAGGAGATGATGCATTAAGCTAAAAAAGGTGTGTTACACATTAAACTGTCATTAGCTCATTAAACAGCCCCAAAACTCAAATGCACTCAGTATGTTTTAATGTCTCATAAGCAAACTCCCCACTTTCTGGTTGATTCCTCATCTCTAAATAAAGAGTGTGCTAGGCTGCTTGCATCCCAATCTCCTCCAATCCATCCCTTGTTTTGCAGATTACACCAATTCTTCCATCAGTTGGAGCCCTCCATCCGTCAAGTGCCTCCTCCAAATACTGCCGTGGTGATCCTCAATTGGCACCTGTCAGCTTGGTGACTCGTCCAACCTGCGTTTCATCCCAATTTGTTGCCGCCTTCATCTCCAGCTCCTACAATGGCCATCCTCAAATATCGCCTACATCCTAGAGGTCTCCACAGGCTGTGTTTTGCCCCAACTGCTAATCGTCTTCATCCAGCTGGCTGCCAAGATCATCTTTCAACTGTTGTCTACAGGTGCCTATAGTCTGTGTCTACTGCCCCAGCTTGCTAACATCACCAAATACCTGTTCAGTCCTGTATTTTGCAACTAATCAAGCCACCCTGCTTCAGATCATTCTCTTCCATCTGCCGCCCAGCTCTGAACTGCTGCATGTGATCAGCTCAAAGCTGCCATCGTCTTCCAGCAATACACTATTATGTTTACGAGTTCCAACCCCAAAGACTGTTGTGTTTTCGTTTCCAAACTAATGTCTTGTCATCTACAACCTCATTTCAGCTCCATCTGGTGGTTACAACACTTCGGATCCATCTCTAATGGACCTCAGCCTGCTTCACGAGAGCCATCAGCCATTGGACAGCTCTGCCATTGAGCACTCTGTACACTTTCATTCATTTAGTTATCTTCTTCATTCATTTTGTATTTCTATGTGTGTCTTTTGTGTTTCAATTGTGGTCATGTACTATGTTTTCTTTTGCAAAACCTAGCATATCTGCACATGAGAAAGACGATCAAGAGTGATGAAGATATTGCTGAAGGAACAAAACTCAAACTACAGCGAGTGTACACTAATCCCTATTGGTTGTCCTACTAAATACTCTAGAATCTCATTTTAATTGATTTAAATCTTTTTGGATTGTTTTAAGAGCTAGATAGCTATGATTAATTCAATGGAAACTTCAAGAGGCTAACAATAGATTTATTAGTTGGTCCAAAACCCCTACCAATTTTGGAACTAGTCCTCCCATCAAGAGAAAAAGGATTGCCACGAGTTAGATTGACCCATGCTTGGCCTTGCTCTACTAGATAACAAAATTGATGACAGTCAATTCTTGTAAGACAATAGTTTTCTATTTGCACAACTCAAAAGAGTAAGATAAGCCAAAGGCAAAATGATTCTCTTATTCTACTCTTCCATACTCCATATCTACAGATTGTTCCTATTACCCACTCATGTTGTAGTTCTACAATCAGCTAGGATTGGTCTCAGTCAGCCACCATGAACTCTTGGTTTTAATAGCACATAAATCAATTTACAAAAGACAGCAAACTTACAAAATAAATTCAAAGCCAACCAAACCATTAGAACCAACTTTTTGACCATTAAAATGATTGTCTACAACCGTTTTTCAAGTCCAAAACTTTGACCAGTTACGTACTCATGCTCTAGGAAGATTTCAAACAAGCTTCTAGCTCATTTGATCACCGGAAATTGTGTGTTTTGTAGAGCAAATGCTTCTAGATCACAAGTGCACCGTATTCACCCTGACTAAAAATATATATGCTCCAAGCTATGCCTCCCCCCATTTAAATCCACAAAGCTCTCACCCTTCGTAAGCAAATATCTTCTCTCCGCTATGTCTCTTGAAGATTACCGCAAAGCTCTCACCCTTTGTAGGCAAATACCTTCTCCCAAAAAGTGTATGTCACTACAAGGATATTGGGGAATAGCGACGGGCAGTTCCAATGCATATTAGCGGAGTCGCAAACAAAAAAAAAGGCCGAAACCCGAGCGCAACATTTTTCCGCAAAGAGCGAAAGAGAGCAAAATAGATTATGTGTTTGGGAGGGAGAGGGAAAGAAAGAGAGAAAGAGAGAGGAGAGCTTCTCTCCGCTCTCGCTGCCTTTCACAAAGAGAAGGAAGTGCACGAAGGGCGAAGAGGAGCCGTCGTCGCGAAGAGAAGGCGAAGAATCTACCTCGGGCCTTTGCGGTGAGTGCATTGCTCCCTCTTGGTTTATTCTTATTCTTTCTCCTTTTCTTTTGTTTGTTTTTGTTGAGAATGAAATACATTGAGGAGGAAAGAGAGGGAGAAGAAGAAAGGAGAGAGAGAGAGGGAATAAACATAAAACATAATTAAAAAAGAGAGAAATAGAGAGAGAGGGGGAGAGAGAGAGGAGAATGAATGAGAAAACACGAGAGAGTAGAGAAAAACAAAGGGTTTGTTCTTGTTCTTTAATTTCTTCTTTTTTTGTTTGTTTTTTTTAACAATGATGTACATTGAGGGAGAAAGAGAGGAAATGAGAACGGGAGAAGAAGAAAGAAAAAGAAAGAAAGAATGAGAGAGGGAATAAACATAAAACATAATAAAGAAATAGAAAAATAGAGAGAGAGGGAGGGAGGGAAAGAGAGGAGAATGAATGAGAAAACACGAGGGGGTAGAAAAAAAAACAAAGAGAGGGTTTATTCTTGTTCTTTGATTTCTTCTTTTCTTATTTGTTTTTTTTTTACAATGATATGCATTGAGGGAAAAAGAAAATGAGATAAGAAATGAGAGAGGGCGGAGAATGTGGTGCATTGAGGAAGAACGATAGGAAACAAGAGAGGGAGAAGAAAAAAGGAAAAGGAAGAGAGAGAGAGAGAGAGAGAGAGAGAGAGAGAGAGAGAGAGAATAAGCATGAAAGATAACAAAGAAATGGGGAAAGAGAGAAAGAGAGAAAGAGAAAGAAAGAAAGAAAGAAACATAAGGCCAATGTGGCCTATGAGACAAAATCCAGAGTACATCCATGTCTAGTGTCATCTCATCAGTAAGGTAAAGATAACATTACAAATAAGTGGGTGGCCTATGAAACAATACTGAAAATAACTATATGATGGGACTATACTAGGGTTGAACCATGTGTAGTGTTATTCCATCAATAGAAAAGAAAAGGAAAGGAAAGGAGAACCATATCTGATAGAACCATGTACAAAAGCGTGGTGGGGACTATGGGCTGTAGGTGATCTCAAGATCTGCACATGATCTCAGCTATGATGCGGTCCCTAGCTGCTTCACTGATATGCCTGGTGGTGAGTCTACGGTGTCTCGTGATAATGGCTCTAATCCGACTGTGGTGTGGCCTCCTCGAACGTGGTCCTAGTAGACGGGGTCGTCGTGCTTGACGAAGGGAAGTGGCTTTATCCAATGTGACACCACGGTGTGGCCTGTAAGGTGTCTGGCAGGGTGGCTCTGTCTTTGCTAGGTTAGTAGTGTCAGTAGGGTCGGCTCTGTAGAAGAAGCCTGTCACTGCTCTCTATGTGTGTCCCTCTGGGTGAGCTGGCCTCCTGTCTTGTAGTAGTGCAGTTCAGCACCTCTGAAGCTCCAAGAGGAAAAGACCTAGGCATCTCTGGTCCTCGTACTCCATGACGCGACGAAGGGGTCCAAATCCATCACGGAAGAGGCAGTGGTACCGTCCTCATATGTCATAGTATACTGTGCATTTACATATATAGTGCTCCTCCATCTCAGGCTTTCGACCACAGAGCTGGCAAGTCCTATTCTCTACTAGGGTATTTATCTATCTGCCTGTCTCCATCTGAAGTCTATGTGAGGAGGTGCGAATCTGTTTGATAGCAACCCATACGCTATGGGAGAGATGAGTGTCCATATATGCTGGCCGAATAGTGAAACCATCATCAGAGAGACAAGAAATGGCTCCTGTAGAACTCCATTCTTGATTCTAGAGGGAGTGGTGGATGGATCCATGTCCTTGCTGTCTCAATCCTCAAGATATCAGCTCTGATCACCTGGTTCAACTCTAATCGGCTAAGAGAAAGTGTAGGGCAATCAAGGCTATAATCCAAAGGTGGAAGACAGTCAATATCCAAACCATGTAGGCTCATCCAAATAATCATCTGTGAAAACCATCAGTTCTTCTCGCCTCCAACTGCTAGTTGTCTAGATGAGGTTAGTGCCAATCTAAAGTATCTATGGCATGGAAGTTCCCATAGTCTATGCCAAAAGGTCACTGCCCTGAAGAGTGCCTCCGTAACTATAACTGTTGCCTCTAGCTCTGCTCTAACAATGGGATGTGGAGTGGAGGGCTTACTCCTAATCATGCATGATATCATCATGATCAATGGCCTTTCCACGCTATCCCAACCATCATAATAATCCCTCTCTATTCCAATCTGATCAGTGAGTGAGCTAAGACGCCTGTGGTACAAGCTGCAACCCCATACCTCTGCTCCATATAGTAATGTAGGTGTGACTAGGGTATCAAACAACCAGAGTTTGGTGCGGGGCTCCTGGAACTGTATGTGAGCACATTGACTCTGGAGTGCCCCTAGTGTTGCATATCCACGTGCCAGATGTCCCTCTAATGCCCCCCTCAACGAAAAACGTGGGCCAGAGAAGGTGACTCCCAAATAGACATATTCCCTCACATGCTCCAATATGTCTCTCCCAAATGTGAAGTGGTATATAGATCTAGTCACCCATGCTACTGAAGTATTGAAAACCATGATTTCAGTCTTCCCAAGGTTCACTGTGATGTCTTTATCTCTACAAAAGATGTGCAAAGCATCTAGATGGCACCGCAATCCCTCCGTGAATCTAAAATGAGAACAATATCGCCTGCATAAAGTAATATCGGTATCAGCACCCCTATCAAGCTGGCTCCAGTTCCTCCTCCTCGGTCTATGTAATCAGACACTTCATCTATGTATTGACCAAACAATGTGGGTGAAAGTGGGTATCCTTGTTTCACTCCTATGGTATTCTCAATCCTCTCTGATAGTCCCCCCAGGTGCTCGTACATGACCTATCACTGCCTCATATAATGCATAGACACCCCATCGTATACCCTCTGGTACTCCAATGTCCTGCAATCTCTGCATGATGCATGTACGGGGCACTGTATCAAAAGCTTTGCGAAAGTCTACAAAGCAACAATAAATCCTCTTGTCTCGGGTTTGACCCTCCTCAATAATGGCTCTAAGTGTGAGAATATGGTCCAGTGTGGTATATCCTCGTCTGAAACCTGCCCGTCCTTGTGCTCTCTTGCCTTGCATTTCAGCCCACTCACTGAGTTTATGCTCCAATATAGACCCATATATCTTGGCCAAAGTATGACCGATCATAATAGTCCTATAGTTGCTAGGAATCAGAGAATCACCATTTTTAAATAGCGGGATTATAGTATTGTCTGACCAACTCATAGGGAAACATTCACATACTGCTCTATTGAACATATGTGCTAATATGGATGCTAATATGTCACAAGCATGTGAGAAATATTCTGCTACTAGTCCATCTTCATCCTGTGCCCTCCCATTTTGTAATATATAAATTGCATCCCTAACCATTTTCCATGTGAAGAATGACCATTGTGTTGGCCTACAAGCTTGTGGGGGTTGCATAGGTGGCTATCCTGGCAGGTTATACAGGTGTCTCCCATAGTCAAGCCACGCATCTAGTAATGTAATCTGTATGGGGGGTTGTCTTTCATGGAACATCTTCCATGCGCTTTTGCTATTCCGCCCCAAAAATAGCTGATATATCTCTGCTTCTGCTTTCACTAAGTAGTCTCGTTTCTTCTTCCGCACGAGGCATTTGAAGAACGCCTTTGCTTGTCGATGTGTCTGAGTGCCTAGCTCCACTTCCCTCTGTAGGCGAGCTCGTGTGACTACACTCATCATCATACCAACTATTTTGGGGAGCAGTAGATCGTGTGGGTCTACATCGGGGCAAGGTGTGTGGGAATGCATACATGGCTGATCCATGTATGACCTCTGCTAAATCCCTTGTACATTCTTCCAACGATCTACTCAAGTCCAATGAATGTAAACTGGTCTCCAGAGAACCACTGTAGATATGTGAGGTGTCTTCTATAAAGTAGTACTTGAGATGTTTAGGGAGGCATGGTGTTTCATGTTTCATATGTAGACAAGAGAGCATGAGTGTCAAAATAGCATGATCTACTGCTATGCCAATTGGTCTCTTAGATATCTTAAAGTTTTGGATGTCTGGTATCAATGCTGATGAGCCTATCAAGTAGTCCACAGTACTTGCCCCTCCTTTGTGATTCCAACATGTCAAATTGTCAGATCTTGGCCATTGTGGCAGACCATTAAAGATGGCTAGTCTATGTGCACTTCCCAAAGTCAATAGGTGTGTTCCATAGGTACTCACTTATTTATCCTGGGCTCTCCTACGTAGGCCTATTTCATCTATATCGATCTCTTTGAACATAGCATTATCATGCATATAAAAGTCACTCTGTCTATCTCCAATGCGTGCATTGAAATCTCCTACTGATAATATGTCCCCAATGCTAGCACATCTCATGATATCCTCATAAAGTACATCAAAGGGTGATCCATCTCGTGTGGCATAGGTAGAATTTGCAGGAGAAAAGTAGCATATTGCGAAGAATATATCCCGTGGTCTTCCTGCATGTATCCTAATCCATAAATATAGTGCATCATCATCTCTTTTCATTACTTGCACTATCCCTTTGAGGTCTTCCCGGTATAGTATGGCCACACCTCCAGAACCCCTAGTGCTTCCCGGTTTTCTAGCTGCTAGACGAAATGCACTTTCC
Organism: Lygodium microphyllum; assembly: GCF_053477565.2. Classification (NCBI taxonomy): domain Eukaryota; kingdom Viridiplantae; phylum Streptophyta; class Polypodiopsida; order Schizaeales; family Lygodiaceae; genus Lygodium; species Lygodium microphyllum. Next base: position 111,032,204 of record NC_141150.1, on the reverse strand, counting down.
CACCTGTATCCCCACACTCTGGTAGTCGGCTGCCTTTACATTGGTGTGTTTCTGTGTACATTGCTATATCTATGTTTCAAAAGCTATCTTCAAAGTAACCAGCATCCAAGCGTAAGGCTCCATTACAATTCCATATTGACATCAGAAGTGTCTCATAGGCCTCATACCGTCATGAAGTCCTTTTGTCAGTGATGATGACTCGTCCATCCCTATAAACAACCCACTTTCTCTATTTGCGAGCCTCCAATACCTTGGGCATGTGTTCTCTGCGATGCGCTATTTGTGTTGGGGTAAGGTCCTCATCCAAATGAATCTTCTCACCCTTGAGGGCTCTCCTCTTGGAGAGGAAGGCCTTTTTTTTCTCTCTCTCCAAAGAGAAGAATTAGAGCCTTGGACTTAGAGTCCTCTTTCCCCACTCTCCAAGCACTGACGATAGGTACGTCAGAAGCCCCAATTTTGTCAGCAAGTGTCTTAGCATCTTCCTGTGGGCTGCTCTTCTCCTCCCATCCTACTACCCATACATGTAAAACCCTAGCCCGTCTCCTAGCCTCTTCTTCCAAGGTAGCATTCATTGCTTCAGTTTTATTCACTGATGTTCCCTTATTCTTTTTTACTACCTCAATCCATGGGCTGGCTTCTTCTATCTGCTTCTGTGTTGTCTTTGCCACTTTTGCCCATGAGTGAACCTCCCTTTCACATGCCTTCAAAGCCTCTTTCTCTTTTTCTAATTCTTCTTGCACGTTCATTTCTTTTTTCTTAAATGTATTCAGTTCTAAGATTTCAGATTTGTAGGCATCTACAACATTCAGCATTTCAGTTTTCAGCTTGTGCATCTCGGACAGCATTTGTGCCTGTAAGTCATTCTTAATCTTTATGTGCGTGTCTTGCATTTCTGCCCTCTGATTTACCATCAGTTCGGCTT